>NW_022605016.1:0-18309 GCF_008692095.1 Etheostoma spectabile
TACCACATTACACTACCATATTACTTACACAATACTGCTGGCTATACAAGTTTGATTTAGCAAAAAACAACCTAAAACAAAAGGTCAAACTGGTGCCCCTCATTGCTAATGCCTATCAGGCGACAATGGTTCCATTTTACTACTGGAGTAGCTGTTCCAGAACATGAAGACACAAACAGTAACCCCTACAGATACCAGTGAGAGCTAAAAATCTGGGGAAAATGTTACAGCTACAGCGTTCCGGTACGAAAATCCCGGATGATCCCCATGTTACCGGCTGGCTAAAAGGCTGGCAACAAAATGGAGGCCACACATAAAATTGTTCAAAAGTAGTTATTACCACAAAATAACCAACACTGGATGTTACATTTCCCATATGCAACTCCATAATAGTAATGTGGGAGATAATTAAGAAAAGTATTGCGTCAGTCAAACAATATCCCATAGACATGCTCTAAATGTTGTTTCTAGTTTAAGATAGAGCTCTACAGCATGGCACCTCACTAACTCACTCTCGGGGTTTTCTCTGTTGATAGAAACGGAGAGGAAGAGGAGTCAACGTCACCGCTGTCAGCAGTGTGACAAATCCTCACATCATCAGGATATTTAAAGATTCATCAGAGAGTTCACACTGGAGAGAAGCCTACAGCTGTGATCAATGTGGGGCAAGCTTTTCTCGTGGTGATGCCCTAAATCTCACCAGCGCATTCACACTGGAGAGAAGCCGTACTGGTGTGAACAATGTGGGGAAACGTTTTCTCATAGTGGTAGCCTTAAAAACTCACCAGCGCATTCACACTGGAGAGAAGCCGTACAGCTGTGAACAATGTGGGGAAACGTTTCTCATAGTGGTAGCCTAAAAATTCACCAGCGCATTCACACTGGAGAGAAACCGTACAGCTGTGAACAATGTGGGAAAACGTTGCTCATAGGAGTTACTTTAAAACTCACCAGCGCATTCACACTGGAGAGAAGCCGTACTGGTGTGAACAATGTGGGGAAACATTTCTCATAGTGGTAACCTTAAAACTCACCAGCGTATTCACAGTGGAGAGAAGCCGTACAGCTGTGAACAATGTGGGAAAACCTTTACTCATAGGAGTCACCTTAAAACTCACCAGCGCATTCACTCTGGAGAAAAGCCGTACTGGTGTGAACAATGTGGGGAAACCTTTTCTCGGAGGGATCACCTTAAAACTCACCAGCGCATTCACACTGGAGAGAAGCCGTACTGGTGTGAACAATGTGGGGAAACATTTTCTCGGTAGTAATCACCTTAAAACTCACCAGCGCATTCACACTGCCTTGTTGTGAACATGTTCAGAGCCAAGCTGTTTCCTCCTCCTCATGCCCTCATAGCTGTTGTTATATTCTGATCTTCTCTCCACTTGAAGGCTGACCAGCAGTAACTTTTATCTTCTGATCAGCATGTATGTTATTGTGGATCAGCTGGACTGTTTCTGCCTTTCCTCAGAACCCTTTACCATTTAGGGACCAGAATCGGTGCCTGAACCCGTTCTTTAAAAATATATTTTTTAAATGTATATGTTTAAATAAAAAAAGGGAGCACAACAAGACAGCCAGCAACATTTAAGAACAGCTTGTTTATTGTATATGGTCCAATTAAATGTAAGAAAAATATAATAACATATTCTCCAGTAAATTGCTGTTAAACGACAAAAAACAACCACTAGATGGAAAAAGGCAGCCCTGGTGTTTCAGTAGCACCACGAAATGAGGCCCCAAAAATCCCGTTACTATTCGGTCCGACCGGGTGTTAAGGTAACGGTGCCGTACTAGCACCGGGTTTCGGTACCCAACCCTAACCACAATGTACCCACGTGGGAAGGAAGGCCCAAAGGAGAAACATTAAGACGTTTAAAAGATGTTTTGGTTGGAAAACGTAGACATGTTTGAAACTTTTTGATTTTGTAAAAACCTTCTCATCTCTAGAAACATGGCTGACAGAAAGTCATGTAATTTTTATTTTAGAAAAACATTTTTGTCACCCTTATATAGTGGGTTTAGAAATATTTGTGTAAATTGGTCCTCTCATCATTACCAACAAACTAGAAGTTGGCCATTTTTAATTGTTCGCTCTCAAGTTATTGTTTTGTAGTTAAAATAAAAGAAATTAAACAAGGCCTCATGCTGATTATTTGAGACTTGATATGGTGGATTTATCCTTCCTGACGTTTCTGTGTTTAAACTCCTTGATAAGAGAACGTTTCCATCCACTAAAAGTGCTGAAAGACTCAGATTATTATTCTAAGTGTGTGACAACATTATGAGGGGGGGATCCCTACAGAGATAGACCTTTTAGATAGAAAAATGAAGGTGATTTTCTTAATAAACCAAGTGATATAGCAAATTGTGTCAATGATTATTTCGTAAATAAAATAATCTTAATAATACTACACAGTTACACAACACGGATTTGTCAAAAACATTGATAAATAAGATCCTGGAAAGTAAAACATGTAGCTTCTGATGAATTGTAAAACAAACCTCCTGGTGTGGACTATCTTGAATATAAGTGGATTAAGCCAATAGTTTAAATCATTGTTCCCACTATTGCTCATATAATAATTGCTATGGTTTTATGGAAAATATATGGAAGATATGTAAAGTTGTGCCAATACAAAAATAAGAAGATGCCTTTCTCTGGATCAAACAGTAGACCAATAAGCTTATTACCAATTCTCTGTAAAATAATGGAAACAATTGTTTATGAACAGATTCAGTTTTATTTTTTTAATAATAATTAATTACAGTTTTTCAGCTTGCATACAGAGGAAAACATTCAACAGCCACTGCCCTGACTCAGATGGTTGATGACTGGTTAAGGATATGGACGAGAGGAAAATAAAGGTGTTGTGATGCTTGATTTACTGCAGTATTGATATAATTGACCACAACTTACTGTTAAAAAATTGGAATATTATGGTTTTTCAAAACCCGCATTATTATGGATGGAAAGTTATTTGACTGATAGGAGACAATTAGTTTACTTTATTGGAAGTTTTTCAGGCTTGTGGAACATGGAGTTCCTCAAGGAAGTTGTCTTGGGCCACTCCTCTTACAATCTTTACTAACGATTTACCATCTGTTTACTAAACTACAGAGAGAGCTACAGTCAGTGGTGGACTGGATCAGGAGTAACAAACTGATCTCAATGTATCTAAAACTACCATTTTAGTGGTTGGAACTCATTTTTTAATTTTCCAAACCGAAACTTGAACTCAGTATAGAGCAAACTTCTGTAGAGCAAAGAGAAGAGGCTAAACTTTTGGGTGTGATGATTGACGATAGATTGTGTTGGGACAAACATGTTAAAAAAACTGGTAACTAAAATGGGCAACACCTTGTCAGTTATAAAAGATGTGCTCGTTGTTCCTAATCATTTTCCCCAGTTTTTTCTGTTGCGTGCAGTTGAAGCAGGATATTAAAAATAGCCTACATGCTCTATTACAATTTGAGCAGGGGTTATTTAAAAATAAACTGGATTTTAAATTACAGATTAAGATTGTAATAGATCCTGCCTTAAGGGCTCATCCTGGAGTGGAACCCGGGACCTCTCGCACCTAAAGCAAGAATCATACCGCTAGACCAACGAGCCATGCATGAACAACTTATTAGCAATTTTCCATCAAGGAAATGTGATCAGTCAGTGACTCGAAAGGCAATTGTTAAGTAGTTTGTTTGGCATGTAGTGTTTTTATGGCTCCACTGCCAGATTGAGTTTTCGGATTATATTGGACGAAAGACTTTTGAAGCAAAACCTTTGACCAAAATTGGAACTTGAATTTTGGTAGAAAGGAAGCAGCAGCTTAAAAAGGAAATGCAGCTTGAATTTGTCACTGACTTGAAAGGCTATGGATCAGTTAAATTGGCATGGGGTCTTTTCACGGCTCCAATGACCGACTTCCAGAGATGGGAAGTAACGAAGTACAAATACTTCGTTACTGTACTCAAGTAGATTTTTCTGATATTTTTACTTTACTGTACTATTTATTTTTGTGGCGACTTTTTACTTCTACTCCTTACATTTTAACACAAATATCGGTACTTTCTACTCCTTACATTTTACAAAATTGGCTCGTTACTTTCGTTTTGTACAAGAGGTTGTCATGTCGGAAAATAGCGCGGACACGCGCCACACACCGCGAGCGGGTGCGCGCGCCACACGGAGAAAAAAGTGAGAGAAATGAAAAGGAGACAAGCTGTCCCGAGGCTAACTAGCTGATATTGTGTGTGTGCGTGTCTTTGAGAACTGTAAGTCGTATAACTCATGTTGTCAGTTCACTTAAGCCTGTTGTATTGGTCTATAGTTCTTCACATTTAAAGTAAGTTAGCTAGTGGTTTTGGTGTTTTCTTCACCTGTTAGCTGGGTTGCACGTTGATCTTAATGAAGCATCAACACTTTCACCAGCTTTATTCACATGAGTTTTTTTTTACTGAACTTCAGATTCTGTAGTTCAATTGACTTTTGGATGGAAACTTAGCTAGAGAGAAGTCGTCTCCGTCTGTTTTAACAGACACACCTGGGGCCAAGTTGGAAACCAGAATCAGTTTCAATCCAGTCCTAATCTAGTCCTCAACTTTAACATCATTTCACTGGAATTATTATTGTTTACGTCATCAATACCATATTCAATCTAAATGGATGGGAATACATCTACTGTACGTTGCATTTGACGCACAACTAAGACAACTCAACAGATTCAGCATTCTGCATTAGTTGATCTTAATGAAGCACCAACACTTTTACCAGCTTTATTCGCATGAGTTTTTTTTTTTTTTGACCAAACTTCCGATACTGTAATTCAATTGACAAGTGGATGGAAACTTAGCTAGAGAGAAGTCGTCTCCGTCCGTGTTTTAACAGACACACCTGGGGTGAGGTTGGAAACCAGAATCAGCTTGAATCCAGTCCTAATCTAGTCCTCAACTTTCACATCATTTCACTGGAGTTATTGTTATTATTGTTTACGTCATCAATATTCAATATTTGAGCACATGCATACATGTAGATTCATTTCCATGTTAGGGGGAAAGATTATAAATAAAAACTGGATCTGTGAATTCTCACAGAATCACAACTGAATTCATATCTTGCTAATGAGTCAGAATCTTATTAACCTGGAGTCCCAGTTTCTGTCATAATAATCATATATGTTATGTTTTAGGCCTATTGGCAGACATCCATTTAAAATGTAGCCTTTGCCATATAAAGACGTGTCCTCCATGTCCACTGAAGTTTCTCAGCGTCTCTCTAGTAACATTTGAGTGCTCCAGGTAGCTTTGCATAAAAAATTTGCAAGGCTACTTTTACTTTTATACTTTAAGTAAATTTCCAAGCCTGTACTTTGTTACTTTTACTTGAGTAAAGAAGTTTAATCAGTACTTCCACTTTTACCGGAGTATTTTTTAACGCAAGTATCTGTACTTCTACTTAAGTACGGAAAGTGAGTACTTTTGCCATCTCTGCCGACTTCTATGCTAAGTGGTCTCATCCGGGACCTATCGGACCCAACGCGAGAATCATACCCATAGACCAACAAGTTGTTAATTTTTGACTATTATTTATACCATAGCAGTGCAAACATTTTGCCCAGGTTTGATTTCCAGTCACCGCCAGGTTTTGAAACCACATACAACATTAACATTACATATTTCACCCAGGTTTCAAGAAAGTAAAAAAAAATCTGACACACTTCAGGGGATTCAGCTCAGTGGTCGAATGCATGCTTTGAATCTATAACGTTCAGTCCCTGGCATCTCCATCAGGTGTTATGGTCCAATCTGTAAAAGAGCTTTAGACCAGGGGTCTTCAACAGGGGGTCCGTGACCCCTAGGGGGGCCACGGAGGTACTGCACGGGGGTTGCGAAAATTTTGGTTGATTAGACTTTTTTTTATATTCCCCCCCCCCCCCCCCCCCTGCAATTTTTTCCACTAATTGAAATGTCTTTAAATACACATTAATGAATTCAACACACTGTAGTAAACAGATAGATGGAGGCAGAAGATGTCTTTCAGTCATCAGTGCACACATGGCACTATAGGACCAGTTTGATATAACACAATTTTATACAATATATATAATTAGGGGTCTCAGCTCCATCTCGCCATCAGTTTGGGGGTCCTTGGCCTGGAAAACGTTGAAGACCCCTGCTTTAGACGATCTTACTCTGACGGATGAAATGAAATAATGCAACAAGTGTAACACAGGCAATAAAGTGGAAGATTAACTTAACAAGTGTCTGATGACTCTGTGCACTTAAACCATGTCCAGCTTTACGCAGCAACTGAGACGGATTTGAACAAATTTGTATAGCACAGTGTTGTGCATCCTTGCATGTATGGTACTTAATGCAAAAATCAGTCTCAATGCCCAGATGTGTTGCAAGATTTGCAGTCAACATTGTATTGCCCAGTGATGATGGTATAGTGGTGAGCATAGCTACCTCCCCCGCAATTGACCTTGGTTTTTTTCCCCAACCATTGCAGTTTATTTGTCAAGAAGTAACCAGAAAGGTTACTTGCACAACCCGATTTGATAAAATATTAGATCTCTGTTATGGTACAAATAAGGGATCATATCAATCAATCAAGCTGCCTCCACAAGGATCCACAGACACAGGCAGTGAACTACAGTTTGCACTTTGCCCGTGTCTGGTAACTACTAGTAACCAACTGAAAAGTTTATGAACATTTGTGCAAACAGGTATATCTCTGCTTTTCAGGTTGTCGTGGCCGAGTGGTTAAGGCGATGGACTAGAATTGGGGTCTCCCCTCGCAGGTTCAAATCCTGCTGACAACGAGAGACATTCTTTCAAAGTGGTAGCAAACCGATGATACCTCACTGTTTACCAAATTACAGATGTGCCATTATGAACAAAATTGTGTTACCTCATAGTTACTGGAAGACACCAGTCTCCACCAATGTATTTCTTTTCAGTCTGTGTTACAAGATTTGCAGTGATTGTCTAGCAGAAAGGCAACAGGTGTGTTACTTGTTACTTTTTTGACTATGATTTTGTACCATAGCAGTGCAATCATTTTGCCCATGATTGATTTCCAGTGTGGTTGCATTTACAGGTTTTGAAGCCATATACAACATTAACATTACATGTTTTACCCAGGTTTCTTCTTTTATTCAGTGATATTTCAATTTCCTTGCGGTGAGTCATCCCAAAAGGATTAATAAAGATAAGTCTAAGTCTATCTCAGAAAAAAGAAAAAAATATCTTAAAATCTTCAGGGGATGTAGCTATTGGCTTTGTCCTTGCGAATGTTTTTTTTCCAATATTATTAACAAGCATACCGTTATTTACGGTCCTTGTGTTTGTCATGATGTGGAGAGCTGTTACTTGCAGGTAGTGTGGCCGAGTGGTCTAAGGCGTCGGATTTAGGCTCCAGTCTCTCTGGAGGTGTGGGTTCAAAACCCACCTCGTACATTTTACATACGTATTACATAGTTGGAAGCCCACCAATGTGATATCTTATAACTGTATCATTTGGCCTGAACTTGGTGAAATATTTAGAATCATCCATCAATCACTGTGCTGAGATTGTTCCTTGTTAACCTGAGGTTCAACAATTGGTGAAACCTTCCTTTTCAGCACTTTGGAGTAGAAAATCAACAAATAATTGTGATAATCTCCATATTGATCAAAATAATCGTGATTATCACTTTGGCCACAATCGTGCAGCCCAAAGAGATCATAGGTTTTATCAAACCAGGTTGGGCAAGTAACCTTTCTGCTGACTTCTTGACAAATAAAGCAAGCAACATCACTCAAAGAAACTACTGCGATGGCTGGGAATCGAACCCAGGTCAACTGCTTGGAAGGCAGCTATGTTCACCACTATACCACCATCACTGGGCAACAAAATGTTTACTTCAAATCTTGTAATACATCTGGGCATTGAGACTGGAAGTGCGCTCTATCACTGAAATTCCCTCCAGGGGGTCCTGTGTTATCACATTCACCAGAATGGGAAGTGTGTTTGTATGCGCTAGCTCCCTTCGATAGCTCAGTTGGTAGAGCGGAGGACTGTAGCGCATGAAGCTGAAATCCTTAGGCCGCTGGTTCGAAGGAGCACTCTTCTCCAGAGTTACACTACAGGGATCAATAAAGAATTTCTGATTCATTTGGACAGACGACCAAAAAGCATAATACTTCTTGCCGAGACATAACAAGAAACAAAAAAAAGAGGTAGGGGAGATAGAGGTAAAGAAACTTTTTTGACACCCAAATTTTGTCGCTCAATATGGCATTCTATGCACCCAGGGCCAAATGTTTAACCATTTCATCCACTACGGGCCCCTAAGGAAACGTGTGACTGTGAACTCTTGTTACCCATAGCAACGACAGGTAACAACGAGTGGAAGTACTTCTCTCTTTTCGGATAATCTTCACTATACGGCCCAGTTTAATCTCTGTAAACTTTGCGGAAATCCTGCGAACAGCTACGATGACTGTTCATCTGTGTGGATTTAAAATCTATCTGTCAACCCCGTCTTGCCCGTATTGGATGGAATGATGTCAGTTTGCGCTTTTTATCTGTTGTACATAACTTAGACTTAGACTTAGACTTCTCTTGATTGATCCTTTGGGATGACTCCCGCAAGAAATTGAAAGTTCCAGCAGCAGTTTTTAGCAAGAACAAAGAAATAAAAGATAGATAAAAAGACAGTATAAAGACAACAAAATACCAATAAAAATAATATCAACAATAGAACATTTGTCAAAAAAAACAAAGAAAAGACCATAAATTATTATTAAAGTGTCAGTGTTTAGTCCAGTGTTAAAAATTATTATAAAGTGACCAGGTGTGAATTTAAGTCCAGGTGTGCATGTATGTATGTGTGTATGTGTGTATGTATGTATGTATGTATGTATTTCCTCTGCCCTATTTCCTCCTCCCCCCTAGTGAGGAATTGTATAGTCTGATGGCATGAGGGACAAGGAGTCCTTGAGTCTTTCACCAAAACCCTTCAGTTAAATCACAGTCAGTAACTTTACATGTGTTGACAATAAAGATGCTCACAAAACGCTGTACTTGCAATTGCATTTCTCGTGCACATTCATGTCCTCTTGAATACAAAGAACTGCTATGTTCTTTATTCCCAATATCATGTCTTAGATGTTTGTTCAAAATGAAAACAATTGTTGTCAGAAGTGGGATTTGAACCCACGCCTCCAGTGGAGACTGCGACCTGAACGCAGCGCCTTGGACCGCTCGGCCATCCTGACTAATCCAACAGATGTTCCATAGGACATGTCTTAAAATTACAATATAGTAAATTAAACATGTCATGATATAGTAGGTTCTCAGTCATCCATGTCATAGTTAACAAGGGAAGGTTTCTCAACTGTCAGCCCAAATATATGGAGACATGGAGACATGGAAGAAAGTCCCCAGGGTGGCAATCTGTTATGGATCCGTCAAAGATGCTTATAAATCCTACAACAGAGCTCCAATAGAGAACAGGCTGCAATATATAGTTAAGGTGTGTGGCAAGAATTCTCACAACCCTCTGACTGACTTAAGTTCAGATTTACGCTTCTACAGTCCTCCGCTCTACCAACTGAGCTATCGAAGGTCAACAGTGTAGAAGAATGCACTTCCCATTTTGTGAATGTGATAACACAGGACCCCCTGAAGGGAAATGCTGAATCATCAGGGGCTGTAGCTCAGTGATAGAGCCCACTTCACAGGCTCAATGCTCAGATGTATTACAAGATTTGAAGTGAACATTGTACTGCCCAGTGATGGTGGTATAGTGGTGAGCATAGCTGCCTTCCAAGCAGTTGACCTGGGTTCGACTCCCAGCCGTCGCAGTAGCTTTCTCTGAGTGATGTTGCTTTCTTTATTTGTCAAGAAGTCAGCAGAAAGGTTACTTGCACAACTGGTTTGATAAAACATTAGATCTCTTTGGGATGCACAATTATGGCCAAAAATGTGACTCCCGTTGCGTCTCTGTGTCTCTCTCTTACTCACACACACACACACACACACACACACACACACACACACACACACACACACACACACACCTTGTGTGGAAATAAAAAAATAAAAAAGAACAAAAAACAAAATCACACTGATCATAAAAAATAAAAAGTTAAAAAAAGAAAGTTATATTGAGTATGAAAACTCTTGTTTATTACATTTACTTCATAATTGCAACCGCATGTGTTGTTATTCATTGTTGCAAAAACGTTCTGTATATAGTTTGTTTTGTTACCATGACAACACCTTTGATCTGAAGCTTGATGCTGTCATGTAAATAGTTTCAAATCAGCAATAAATATAACAATTTTTGATCAACTCATATCAATTGCATGCTTAAATAACATACCGGTTAAAGCCCCGCACATTTCAAGAGAACCCGACACACTTCCGGGTTAAATCTGACCACTTCCGGTTTAGGCCCCGCCCAGTCCGAGTACGGATCCGGATACAGATAATTCATGTGGTAAACAGATACAGATACAGATAATGCTGTACTCGCTCATCCCTACGCTCTACCATTTGAGCTAATTTCCCTTTTCAAAAAAAGTCATAGTATAGTATGACAAAAAATTCAAAAAAAATCATAGTATAATATGTCTACAATTCATAAAAGTCCTAGTATAGTATGTCGAAATATTCCTAAAAAATCGTAGTATAGTATGTCGTAACAAGTCCAAATTTATAGTTCTTGTTGTAAAACAAGAAGAATCTAATGTTGTCTGGAGAATGTGGGCATTGATCCCCTACCTCTCGCATGCTAAGCAAGCACTCTACCATTTGAGCTACTTCCCTTTTCAAAAATAGTTATGGTATAGTACGTCAAAAATTCATAAAAGTCATGGTATAGTATGTCGAAAAATTTCATAAAAAGTCAACAAAATCATAAACAGTCACAGTATAGTATTTCAAAAAATCATATAAAGTCATAGCATAGTATGTCAAAAAATTTGTGTAGTCAGTATAGTATGTCAAAAAAATTCAAAAAGTCATAGTATATTATGTCAAAAAATTCATAAAAGTCCTAGTATACTATGTCAAAAATTCATAAAAGTCACAAAAAATCATAAACGTCACAGTATAGTATTTCAAAAATTCATAAAAGTCACAAAAAATCATAAACAGTCACAGTATAGTATTTCAAAAAATTCATAAAAAGTCATAGTTTAGTATGATAGAAAATCATGAAAGTCATACTATAGTATAGTATACTATGTTAAAAATTCATAAAAGTCACAAAAAATCATAAACAGTCACAGTATAGTATTTCAAAAAATTCATAAAAAGTCATAGTATAACATGTAAAAAATTCATAAAAGTCATAGTTTAGTATGACAAAAAAATCATAAAAAGTCGTAGTATAGTATGTCAACAAATTAAAAAAAGTCATAGTATAAAATGTCGAAAATTCGTAAAAGTCATTGTATAGTATGACAAAATATTCATAAAATGTCATAAAAAGTCATAATATAGTATGTCAAAAAATTCATAAAAAGTCATAAAAAGTCATAGTATAGTATGTTGAAAATTGTATAAAAAGTCATAGTTTAGTATGTCGAAAAATTCATAAGTCATAGTATACTATGTCAAAAATTCATAAAAAGTCATAAAAAGTCATATTATGTCAAAATATTCATAAAAGTCATCGTTTAGTATGTCGAAAAAAACATAAAAAAATCATGCTGTAGTATGTTGAAATATTTATAAATATTCATAGTATAGTTGTCAAAAAATTCATAAAAAGTCATAAAAAGTCATAAAAAGTCCTAGTATAGTATGTCGAAATATTCCTAAAAAGTCGTAGTGTAGTATGTCGTAACAAGTCCAAATTTATAGTTCTTGTTGTAAAACAAGAAGAATCTAAAGTCCTCTGGAGAATGCGGGCATTGATCCCGCTACCTCTCGCATGCTAAGCAAGCACGCTACCATTGAGCTAATTCCCCTTTTTCAAAAATAATCATGGTATAATACGTCAAAAATTCATAAAAGGTCATGGTATAGTATGTCGAAAAATTCATAAAAGTCAACAAAATCATAAACAGTCACAGTATAGTATTTCAAAAAATTCATAAAAAGTCATAGTTTAGTTTGATAGAAAATCATGAAAGTCATACTATAGTATAGTATACTATGTTAAAAATTCATAAAAGTCACAAAAAATCATAAACAGTCACAGTATAGTATTTCAAAAAAATTCATAAAAAGTCATAGTATAACATGTAAAAAATTCATAAAAGTCATAGTTTAGTATGACAAAAAAATCATAAAAAGTCGTAGTATAGTATGTCAACAAATTAAAAAAAGTCATAGTATAAAATGTCGAAAATTCGTAAAAGTCATTGTATAGTATAACAAAATATTCATAAAATGTCATAAAAAGTCATAATATAGTATGTCAAAAAATTCATAAAAAGTCATAAAAAGTCATAGTATAGTATGTTGAAAATTGTATAAAAAGTCATAGTTTAGTATGTCGAAAAATTCATTAGTCATAGTATACTATGTCAAAAATTCATAAAAAGTCTATATTATGTCAAAATATTCATAAAAGTCATCGTTTAGTATGTCGAAAAAAACAAAAAAATCATGCTGTAGTATGTTGAAATATTTATAAATATTCATAGTATAGTTGTCAAAAAATTCATAAAAAGTCATAAAAAGTCATAAAAAGTCCTAGTATAGTATGTCGAAATATTCCTAAAAAGTCGTAGTATAGTATGTCGTAACAAGTCCAAATTTATATTTCTTGTTGTAAAACAAGAAGAATCTAAATCCTCTGGAGAATGCGGGCATTGATCCCGCTACCGCTCGCATGCTAAGCAAGCGCTCTACCATTTGAGCTAATTCCCCTTTTCAAAAACAGTCATTATAGTATCTCAAAAATTCATAAAAATCCATGGTATAATATGTCAAAAAATTCATAAACGTCATAGTATAGTATGTAAAAAATTCAAAAAACATCATAGTATAATATGTCAAAAATTCAAAAAAAGTCATAGTATAGTATGACAAAATATTCATAAAATGTCATAAAAAGTCCTAGTATAGTATGTCGAAATATTCCTAAAAAGTCGTAGTATAGTATGTCGTAACAAGTCCAAATTATAGTTCTTATTGTAAAACAAGAAGAATCTAAAGTCTTCTAGAGAATGCAGGCATTGATCCCGCTACCTCTCACATGCTAAGCAAGCGCTCTACCATTTGAGCTAATTCCCCTTTTTCAAAAATAGTCATGGTATAATACGTCAAAAATTCATAAAAGTCATGGTATAGTATGTCGAAAATTCATAAAAAGTCAACAAAATCATAAACAGTCACAGTATAGTATTTCAAAAAATTCATATAAAGTCATAGCATAACATGTCAAAAATTCATAAAAGTCATAGTTTAGTATGACAAAAAAATGGTGTAGTATAGTATAGTATGTCAAAAAAATCATAAAAGTCATTGTATACCATGTCAAAAATTCATAAAAATTCATAGCATACTATGTCAAAAATTCATAAAAAGTAAAAAAAAATCATAACAGTCACAGTATAGTATGACAAAAAAAATCATAAAAGGTCATAGTATAGTATGTCAAAAAATTCATAAAAGTCATAGGATATTATGTTGAAAAAATCATAAAAAGTCACAAAAAGTCATAGTATAACATGCATAAAATTCATAAAAGTCATAGTTTAGTATGACAAAAAAATCATGAAAGTCATACTATAGTATAGTATAGTATGTCAAAAAATTCATAAAAGTATAGTATAGTATGACAAAAAATCATAAAAAGTCATAGTATAGTATGTCAAAAAAATCATAAGTCATAGGATAGTATGTCCAAAAAATCATATAAGTCTTAAAAAGTCATGGTATAACATGTATAAAATTCATAAAAGTCATAGTTTAGTATGACAAAAGAATCATGAAAGTCATACTATAGTATGTCAAAAAATTCTAAAAAAGTTAAAGTATAATATGTCAAAAATGTGTAAAAGTCATAGTATAGTATGACTAAAAATTCATAATTGTCATAAAAAGTCATAGTATAGTATGTCGAAAAATTCATAAAAAGTCATAAAAAGTCATAAAAAGTCATAGTATGTCAAAATATTCCTAAAACTCCCCCCGGTCTGCCAACCACTGTTCCCGTTGTAGTTCCGCGGGCTCGTGTCTGTTTGGCAGTGACGCTAACGCGATGAGGAGGCGAGGCAGCGCGAGGCTTTACCGTTACGTGACACAGTTCACATTATCATAGGATTCTAAAGGTAATCTTTAGTGTCCTTAGCCCCCGATGTTGTCATTGATAGCATTATGAATGTTTAACTTTTTCGAGTGAAAACCGAATTTGGCTGCCACCTGTAAGCTGGCTGTTGTTGAGTGAAATCAGAACAAATATATTGCACCTATACTGAGAATTTTTTTTTATGTTATCAAGCAAATTCACTTGTCAGTGCCTCATTTCTTAACATTGTTGCCTTTGAAATAAAAGCTGAGACTCACCGTAAGATAGCCGTTTCAATTCAGTGACCACGTCTTGTGCTTTTATTTTGAAGGTTTTCCGTTATAATTGTTCGCCAGTGCTAATGTTTTGATAGTTGATACTCGATTGACGGTTTGAGAGTGAGTAAAAAAATAATATTTGGGGGATATGTTGTTGACTGAACAGGCTACATGCTTACATGCATATTTTAACATTGCTGTTGCTAGGTTGGATCTCTTCGGGAAGGACTTCTGTTCCGTTACAGAAGCTAACGTTAGCTAGCCACAGGCTGTCTACTGTGCCCCAGAAACCATTATGCGTCACGTTACGCTTTTGGCAAGCACAACTTGGTAAAATATTAGTGTGTAATAATCGCCTTAAATCATTAAGTATGTTGCCCACATATGTAGAAAATATGTTGCAAAATCCGTTAGCTAGTACACTGACACACTTTCACTTATTCACTATGCAAACACATTTGAGCTGATAAAATGGGAGCTTGTAATTTCTATAACTGAAAATTTTACTCACATAAAATACACACCCATTTTCTTAAAAATAATAAAATAATGTGTACACTGATGTTTACATAACTACAATGACAGCTACAAACTTTTTTTGTTTTACATTTTTTTGCATTTTGCAAAATTTACCTTCATATCCACCACCCTTAGTGGTTAGGTTTGTGTGTTTTTTGACTAACACTCCAAAAAAGAGGCAGTACATTAGAACAATGGGACTACAGTGGCTTGGAACTAAAATGACTGTTGTACTCGTTTTCAGATTTCTACCGGTGCACACAGCAGTTGGACATCTCAGAAGACGCCATAGAAAGCCATGCAGTCTTGCCTTTACACTGCCTTACTACTGGTACATTAATTGGATACCATGCTATTTTTTGCTTGCTTTCACAATGATATTTAATTGTGGTATCTGTGAGTTTAGAAATACCTCAGTTTCTGACTATGTGAAACATTGTAGAACCCATAGAAACAGTAAGAAGGCTATTTTTCCCTGTGGGTTTCCAGACTGTGGAAGAAGCTTTTCGTCTTACAATTCTTTTAATGTGCACTTGTCCAGATTTCACCACGAAGGGAGGAAGCTGTCTTTTAATCGTAACATATCTGTGCAGTTAAAGTGTTCTTGGGAGTTTTGTGGCAAAGAATGTGAAAGCATAAAAGGTCTCGTAGCTCACCTTAAGTGTCATTTGCAAGAGGGTCTTGAAGTGACGTGTCCTTATAGTGGATGTGCAAAGGCCTTTAAAGTCATATCCTCTTTTACATCTCATTTATCAAGATGTCACAAGCAGTGTGATGTTACACATATGATCAAAGTTATATCAGGGAAACAACAGAGTATGCACCTGCTGGTTCGGATAATGGGTCAAGCGTTGATAGTGAAGTACCAACAGTGCAGCATGAAGGAGAGTCTGACCCAGGGTCAGCCCAGGATAATTTCACTGAAAACATGGCTCTTTTTTTCTTGGCTTACAAGCAAAGTATCTGGTTCCTGCATCTACAGTCTCTGATATTGCAAGTGAAATGAGGTTACTACAGGATATGCAGCATGAGTTTACTATGGATTGGTTTTCAAGAGGTCTCCAAGAATATGGTGTGCAAGCTGAGGCTTTACAAAATCTAGGGAAATGTATGTACGAACAAAGCCCTATGCAGCGCACCCTACATGCAAGTAGTGGCACCTTAACTACACACCACAAAAGACTTCAGTTTTACAGGAGAGAATTCAATTTGGTAGAACCTGTACAAATAACCTTAGGCCATGATGACAAAGGCAAGACAAGACATTTTCACTATGTTCCCATTCTAGAAAGCTTAAGAGCTTTCTTGAAAAATGAAAGTGTACAGCTTCAAATTCTAAATCCTGTTCATGCCGACGAGAGCATGCTATGTGATATTAGAGATGGTTCGGTCTCTAAATCTAGTGAACTGTTGCCTCTGATCCACATGCTCTTCAGATCATGTTGTTTCAAGATGCTTTTGAAGTTGCAAACCCTCTTGGGTCCGCCAGGCTAAAACACAAAGTTCTTGCTGTGTACTACACTTTAGGTAATGTCTATGCACACCACCGATCCACCGTTGACTCAATACAGCTTGTACTACTTTGTTTGGAGAAGGACTGTAAGTTTTTTGGACCTGAGAGAGTTTTTGATGTTTGTTATCAGACCTGTGTGACCTGGAGTCAAAAGGCATTTGTGTTGAAGGGAAAACTTTCAGAGGTAGTATTGCCTGTGTCATTGGAGACAATCTTGGGTCCCACTATCTTGGGGGATTACTGAAAATTTCAGCTGTGCTGAATATTTTTGCAGGTACTGTCATATTAAAAAAAGGGGATTTTCAAAAAAATCCTCTTTCTACAGCCACAGAGAGAACACAGCTAGTTACAGTGAATCATTGCTGGAGTTGGAAAATAACCCAGATATCCTAATGCACAAAGGCATCAAGTCAAACAGTGTTTTGAACAAACTCACACATTTCCATGTTTGTTCACCAGGACTTCCACCCTGCCTTGCCCATGATTTATTTGAGGGCATAGTTGACTATGATTTGGCAATGTACCTGCATTTCCTAGTTAAATCAAGAAAGTGGTTCAGTTATGATGTACTTAACCGCAGAATTGTGACTTTTAGAGGTGAGAGTCAGAATAAGGCTAATGTTCTGCATAACAATGGGACCAAACTTGGGGGACATACTGCCCAAAACTGGTGGCTTCTTCGGTTCTTGCCAGTACTGTTACATAACAAGATTAGAGACCCTAAGGAGGAAGTTTGGCAACTTGTATTGCTACTCAAGCAGGTGGTTGAGCTTGTGTGTGCTCCTACACTGTCACAATCACAGGCTGCTACATGAAGGTCCTCATTGAGGAGTACATAGAAACAAGGCATGTACTCTTCCCACTTAAAAAGCTTCGACCCAAACATCATTACCTTTTACATTATTCAGATCTCACATAAAAGTTTGGACCCTTAATTCGCATATGGACTATGCGATTTGAGAGCAAGCACAGCTACTTTAAGAGGTGTATTCGGGCAAGTAAGAACTTCAGAAACATCACAAAATCCCTTTCAGAGAGGCATCAGTTGCTGCAAGCCTACCAAAGCATGGGCAATGTGTTTCCCCTGAGTTTATCATGTCTGACTGTACAAGGTTTTACCCAGAATTGTATGATAGTCAGGTTAAGGACGCGCTAAAAGTGTTGATGTCTCGCCATCAAATGCGGTAGTGACAGACCAAAATTACTGTACGAGGCACATGCTATGCAAATGACATGCTGTTATTTTGAGCTGCGAGGGTGGAGAGTTAACTCTCGGGCTTATTGCATGCATTGTAGTGAAAACAACAAAGACTGTGCTTCTTTGCTTCGACAGAAAAAGAGCAAGTCTTGATCCAGATCTTGGTGTTTTTGAAGTAGAGAGGAGAAGGTGGTACTTTTATTTGCCAAAGACTTGATGGGCTTCTTGATTACACCCCACTTAGACACTACCATAGAGGTGGCAGACTGCGGTTACTCTTAAACACAGTCCACCATGGAACCTGTAAGGGAGAAGATCAGAAGCACACTGCCTTCACTGGAAGAGGAGCAAACAGAGACTCTTGTCACAAAGTTGACAGATATTGGAGTTAAAATCTGGAAAAATGCACATTTAACAGCAGCTGACTTGGATGGGGATTTTGTCGTTAATACAGTCCAGGCGGCTGATACATGCATTTCCTCAGGTAGGTAATGGGCTTGATTAGACACACTTACACACACACACACACACACACACACACACCACACACACACACACACACAC
>NW_022605017.1:0-2682 GCF_008692095.1 Etheostoma spectabile
CGCCCCATGTTGCATCGGTCATGTTGGCAGGCCTAATACTCTCCTAACTGTGTGAACTGCTGTGGGTATCCCCCTAGTACCCCATGGCGGAACAGCGCCACTGTGGCGGCGGACTGGTCCCACGGTTCCTCATAGCACGCTGCCAAATCTTTTTTGCTCTATCTGCATAGGCATCAAAATTTTCATCACTAGTCTTTTAAATCATGCCATGCTGCATGATCCCAACTGTGGGATACATGCGGTGCAGATCAGCCCAAATGCAGGGGTTACTGCTGATGCAGGCACGGATGCGGGAACAGTGGGTCCAGCTCCCCTCTGGTGAGGGACAGCACTAGCTTCATCTGCCCCATTACTCTACAATACTGCTCTGAGATCTCCCAAACACAGCTGCAACTCCTGCTGTAAGACTATGAAAGCTGTGAGGAAATGCTCAGGCCCATCCTGCAGGGAGGGGAGTTTTGAACACAGGAATCTAAGTCACCAAAACTGTAAGGGGTGTACATCAACAGTCCTCCTCCTCCTCCTTATGGGCGGAGTGGGCATTGTGCCCCGCCTCTGGTGTGTGGCGCGTCTGCTCTCCCTCAACGAGCTCATTCACTGTTAGACGCAGCTGCTCTTGCTGCTCTTTATCTCTCTGAACTCTTTGTTAAGTCTTTCCCTTATTCTAGTGATCTTCGCAGCATAACTTCGTCAGGGTCCTCGTGGTAAATTTACCTTTAAATGTGCTGCTACAAAAACGTCTTGAGGACTTGTGATCTAGATCTGGGCCTGCGTTATGTCGTTTTTTAGTCCTTCCCTAGAGCTAGAGCTTCTGTCTGTTTGGCTCACTTTCCTGCTGCTGTCTGACTGTTCGCTATCTTCCTACTTCCTGAGTCTTGTGGGGTACTATGGTGAGGTGGACTGGGTCCTTTTACTGACATGTGAAAATGCTCTGGATTTGTTGAAAAAAAGACGAGAATATGGGGTACTAGCTTTGCTTGCGGCTGGGACTGTGCCGCTGGTTGTGGTGGAGCCGCTGCTGCTCCCCCTGACGCTGACTGTACCATTAAATTTAGATAACATTCTAAATCCTGTACGCGGCCTCTAATGCCGGTATCAATGGGTCCTGTGGTACGTCTATTTGTAATGCATTTGGCTGTAAATGGGCAGTTACCACTGGGGCTTGGACTGTGGGTTTTGATGCCGTTGGACCTGTATACGGCGGCGGTGGAGCGGAAATTCTTAGGTTTCTTAGTCTGGATAAAAAGGGTTTGTTGGCGGGGGCGCCTCAGCGGGCAGCGGGGTTTTCTCTGCGCTAAGCGGTTTTATTCTGTTCAGCTCTGTCTCAGTTTTTGGTGAACTTGTATCTTGTTTTGTCAATCCCAATTGTTTCTGTATTGCATTTGTCATTTTCAACCCCACCCATATTTCTCTTTCTGCGCTTCATACTCCTTCTGCTCTGGTTTTTTAGTCAATTTAAACCATTTCTTTTCTTTTCCCCTCTGCCTGCCTTTCCGCATACTCCAACTTACTTTTTTCATACTTCACTATTCATTCACTTTCTCGGGGACGGCGCCCCTTCTCCCTCAATCCATCCTCCTCTCTCCCTTCTTTCACAATCTCTTTGCTACTTTCTCCTCTCCTTACTGCCATACTTTTCACTGCCCCTACTAACACTTACCAAAGGGGTCGTCATTTTACAACAAATAAGCAGTGAGAAAAAATCCAACAAGCCAAACCACAACAAAAATCACACATGCAACAAAAAACAACTTTTTCATTAAGACTCCATCTAGAGCCTTTTTATGTACATCTCTATAATCCTTACAACTTAAAAAGTGACCTCTCACTCCTTCGCACAAATACACTCGCGGTGGACTCGTAATATTACAATGACAATCTGTTAACTGCAACTCTTTTTCAGGATGTTCACACAGAACCAAGGGTGGCAATTCACAATCACTCATCTGAACTATCTGTCCTTAGCAGTCTCCTACCTCGTCAACCATCTGGACGTATTTTCCTCGACTATTTGTCCTTTCCTCTCCTACCGCCACCGTATTATTCAACAATTCCTTACAACTCTCTAGTTGTTTTCTCTGTTTAATCACATCACATGCCCCAACATTTCATCGGTTTATATCCTTTAATTACAGCACATTCAATCAATACTTTTCGCTTAAAACAACATTACGACAGTTGAAATGTGATCACATCAATTTAGTTTTCAGCCAATAACAGAATTTTGATTTAAACAGGCTTCTGCTTACCTTTTTTTGAGAGCTCTCAGTGATCACACCAACGATCGCAGTATCGCCGCTCAGTCCCTTCACGGCCTGCGGGATGTCAGTCCGGTGGCTGAGCTGAACCGGACCGTGGACACAATGCCAAGGTCCAGTTGGATTCCCTGTCCAATTACGTTATCACGTCGGCGGGGTCACCAAATTTGTTGGGGAAATCCTTCTATAAACTGACAACTGATCCATGATGAATAACACAGCGTTTATTCTTGTGGTCAACAGATGAAATGCGTTCCGAGCAGTTAACCGTGCACGGACCTGATGGAGTTGTCTAGTACAGAGGTCCCCAAAAAGGCACTTAAAACAATATTGTGCTCAAGGTTATATTGGTTCCCTTGTGGGGACGATTGGTCAGCTATACTGTTGCTGGGTTACAAATCCCTGCTCGCCTCTTCCTTCTTGC
>NW_022605018.1:0-14232 GCF_008692095.1 Etheostoma spectabile
AAGGCTTATTTTCTCTTTTTCAGGCTACTCTAAAGAATCCTGACGTTATTCCAGCTTCATTCCAAGTCTGGGGAGACATCACCTATCCAGTGTGTCTCTCAGGTAATTTCAGAGCATTCTGATGTAGGAGTTTAAAATAAAGCCTACAATGTATACATAGTATAATTTAAATCTTTTTCAGGCTATTAAATGCATTATTTTCTCTTTTTCAGGCTACTCTAAAAAGGAATCCTGACGTTATTCCAGCTTCATTCCAAGTCTGGGGAGACATCACCTATCCACTGTGTCTCTCAGGTAATTTCAGAGCATTCTGATGTACGTTTTAAATTAAGGCTTAAAAGTACGCTATAATTATGTTTTTTCAGGCGGTTAAAGGCATTATTTTCTCTTTTTCAGGCTACTCTAAAAAGGAATCCTGACGTTGTTCCAGCTTCATTCCAAGTCTGGGGGAGACATCACCTATCCAGTGTGTCTCTCAGTAATTTCAGAGCATTCTGATGTAGGACTTTAAAAATAAGCCTACAATGGATAATACATAGTATAATTTAAATCTTTTTCAGGCTATTAAATGCATTATTTTCTCTTTTTCAGATACTCTAAAAGAATCCTGACGTTATTCCAGCTTCATTCCAAGTCTGGGGGAGACATCACCTATCCAGTGTGTCTCTCAGGTAATTTCAGAGCATTCTAATGTAGGACTTTAAAAATAAAGCCTACAATGTCTAATACATAGTATAATTTAATTCTTTTTCAGGCTATTAAATGCATTATTTTCTGTTTTTCAGGCTACTCTAAAATGGTATCCTGACGTTATTCCAGCTTCATTCCAAGTCTGGGGGAGACATCACCTATCCACTTTGTCTTTCAGGTAATTTCAGAGCATTCTGATGTACGGTTTTAAAATTAAAGGCTTAAAAGTAAAGCTCTATTGAAATTTTTTCAGGATGTTAAAGGCTTATTTTTGTCTTTTTCAGGCTACTCTAAAAAGGCATCCTGACGTTATTCCAGCTTCATTCCAAGTCTGGGGGAGACATCACCTATCCAGTTGTGTCTCTCAGGTAATTTCAGAGCATTCTGATGTAGGACTTTAAAAATAAGCCTACAATGTATAATGCATAGTATAATTTAAATCTTTTTCAGGCTATTAATGCATTATTTTCTCTTTTTCAGGCTACTCTAAAAGGAATCCTGACGTTATTCCAGCTTCATTCCAAGTCTGGGGAGACATCACCTATCCACGTGTCCTTTCAGGTAATTTCAGAGCATTCTGATGTACAGTTTTTAAATTAAGGGCTTAAATTACAGCTATATTTTTTTTTTCAGGCGTTAAAGGCATTATTTTCTCTTTTTCAGGCTACTCTAAAAAGGAATCCTGACGTTATTCCAGCTTCATTCCAAGTCTGGGGGAGACATCACCTATCCAGTGTTTCTCTCAGGTAATTTCAGAGCATTCTGATGTAGGACTTTAAAATAAAGCCTACAATGGATATACATAGTATAATTTAAATCTTTTCAGGCTATTAATGCATTATTTTCTCTTTTTCAGAATACTCTAAAAGGAATCCTGACGTTATTCCAGCTTCATTCCAAGTCGGGGGAGACATCACCTATCCAGTGTTCTCTCAGGTAATTTCAGAGCATTCTGATGTAGGACTTTAAAAATAACCCACAATGTCTAATACAAGTATAATTTAATTCTTTTCAGGCTATTAAATGCATTATTTTCTCTTTTTCAGGCTACTCTAAAAGGAATCCTGACGTTATTCCAGCTTCATTCCAAGTCTGGGAGACATCACCTATCCCTTTGTCTCTCAG
The DNA here is from genome assembly GCF_008692095.1 of Etheostoma spectabile. Taxonomy (NCBI): domain Eukaryota; kingdom Metazoa; phylum Chordata; class Actinopteri; order Perciformes; family Percidae; genus Etheostoma; species Etheostoma spectabile. The sequence goes on from NW_022605018.1 coordinate 1,816, forward strand.
GTAATTTCAGAGCATTCTGATGTACGGTTTTAAAATTAAAGGCTTAAATAAAAGCTCTATTGAATTTTTTCAGGCGTTAAAGCTTATTTTTGTCTTTTCAGGCTACTCTAAAAACATCCTGACGTTATTCCAGCTTCATTCCAAGTCTGGGGAGACATCACCTATCCAGTGTGTCTCTCAGGTAATTTCAGAGCATTCTGATGTAGGATTTTAAAAATAAAGCCTACAATGTCTAATACATAGTATAATTTAAATCTTTTTCAGGCTATTAATGCATTATTTTCTCTTTTTCAGGCTACTCTAAAAAGGAATCCTGACGTTATTCCAGCTTCATTCCAAGTCTGGGAGAGACATCACCTATCCATTGTGTCTCTCAGGTAATTTCAGAGCATTCTGATGTACGGTTTTAAAATTAAGGCTTAAAAGTACAGCTATATTGACATTTTTTCAGGCGTTAAAGGCATTATTTTCTCTTTTTCAGGCTACTCTAAAAAGGAATCCTGACGTTATTCCAGCTTCATTCCAAGTCTGGGAGACATCACCTATCCAGTGTGTCTCTCAGGTAATTTCAGAGCATTCTGATGTAGGACTTTAAAATAAGCCTACAATTCTAATACATAGTATAATTAAATCTTTTTCAGGCTATTAATGCATTATTTTCTCTTTTCAGGCTACTCTAAAAGGAATCCTGACGTTATTCCAGCTTCATTCCAAGTCTGGGGGAGACATCACCTATCCACTTTGTCTCTCAGGTAATTTCAGAGCATTCTGATGTACGTTTTTAAAATTAAGGCTTAAAAGTAAAGCTATATTGACGTTTTTCAGGCGTTAAAGGCATTATTTTCTCTTTTTCAGGCTACTCTAAAAAGGATCCTGACGTTATTCCAGCTTCATTCCAAGTCTGGGGAGACATCACCTATCCAGTGTGTCTCTCAGGTAATTTCAGAGCATTCTGATGTAGGACTTTAAAATAAAGCCTACAATGTTAATACATAGTATAATTTAATCTTTTTTCAGGCTATTAATGCATTATTTTCTCTTTTTCAGGCTACTCTAAAAAGAATCCTGACGTTATTCCAGCTTCATTCCAAGTCTGGGGAGACATCACCTATCCACTGTGTCTTTCAGGTAATTTCAGAGCATTCTGATGTACAGTTTTAAAATAAGGGCTTAAAAGTACAGCTATAATGATGTTTTTTCAGGCGTTAAAGGCATTATTTTCTCTTTTTCAGGCTACTCTAAAAAGAATCCTGACGTTATTCCAGCTTCATTCCAAGTCTGGGGGACATCACCTATCCATGTGTCTCTCAGGTAATTTCAGAGCATTCTGATGTAGGACTTAAAAATAAGCCTACAATGGATAATACATAGTATATATTACATCTTTTTCAGGCTATTAAATGCATTTTTCTCTTTTTCAGGCTACTCTAAAAGGAATCCTGACGTTATTCCAGCTTCATTCCAAGTCTGGGGAGACATCACCTATCCAGTGTGTCTCTCAGGTAATTTCAGAGCATTCTGATGTAGGACTTTAAAAATAAAGCCTACAATGTCTAATACATGTATAATTTAATTCTTTTTCAGGCTATTAATGCATTATTTTCTCTTTTTCAGGCTACTCTAAAAGGAATCCTGACGTTATTCCAGCTTCATTCCAAGTCTGGGGAGACATCACCTATCCACTTTGTCTCTCAGGTAATTTCAGAGCATTCTGATGTACGGTTTTAAATTAAGGCTTAAAAGTAAAGCTCTATTGAAATTTTTTCAGGATGTTAAAGCTTATTTTTGTCTTTTCAGGCTACTCTAAAAACATCCTGACGTTATTCCAGCTTCATTCCAAGTCTGGGGGAGACATCACCTATCCAGTGTGTCTCTCAGGTAATTTCAGAGCATTCTGATGTAGGACTTTAAAAATAAAGCCTACAATGTATAATACTAGTATAATTTAAATCTTTTCAGGCTATTAAATGCATTATTTTCTCTTTTTCAGGCTACTCTAAAAGGAATCCTGACGTTATTCCAGCTTCATTCCAAGTCTGGGGGAGACATCACCTATCCACTGTGTCTTTCAGGTAATTTCAGAGCATTCTGATGTACAGTTTTAAAATTAAGGGCTTAAAAGTACAGCTATATTGACGTTTTTTCAGGCGGTTAAAGGCATTATTTTCTCTTTTTCAGGCTACTCTAAAAAGGAATCCTGACGTTATTCCAGCTTCATTCCAAGTCTGGGGAGACATCACCTATCCAGTGTGTCTCTCAGGTAATTTCAGAGCATTCTGATGTAGGACTTTAAAAATAAAGCCTACAATGTAATACATATATAATTTAAATCTTTTCAGGCTATTAAATGCATTATTTTCTCTTTTTCAGGCTACTCTAAAAAGGAATCCTGACGTTATTCCAGCTTCATTCCAAGTCTGGGGAGACATCACCTATCCAGTTGTCTCTCAGGTAATTTCAGAGCATTCTGATGTACGTTTTAAAATTAAGGGCTTAAAAGTAAAGCTCTATTGACATTTTTTCAGGATGTTAAGGCTTATTTTTGTCTTTTCAGGCTACTCTAAAAAGGAATCCTGACGTTATTCCAGCTTCATTCCAAGTCTGGGGGAGATCAACCTATCCAGTGTGTCTCTCAGGTAATTTCAGAGCATTCTGATGTAGGATTTAAAATAAGCCTACAATGTATAATACATAGTATATTTAAATCTTTTTCAGCTATTAAATGCATTATTTTCTCTTTTTCAGGCTACTCTAAAAAGGAATCCTGACGTTATTCCAGCTTCATTCCAAGTCTGGGAGACATCACCTATCCAGTGTGTCTCAGGTAATTTCAGAGCATTCTGATGTAGGTTTTAAAATAAAGCCTACAATGTCTAACACAGTATAATTTAAATCTTTTTCAGGCTATTAAATGCATTATTTTCTCTTTTTCAGGCTACTCTAAAAGGAATCCTGACGTTATTCCAGCTTCATTCCAAGTCTGGGGGAGACATCACCTATCCAGTTGTCTCTCAGGTAATTTCAGAGCATTCTGATGTAGGACTTTAAAATAAAGCCTACAATGTAATACATAGTATAATTTAATCTTTTTCAGGCTATTAAATGCATTATTTTCTCTTTTTCAGGCTACTCTAAAAAGAATCCTGACGTTATTCCAGCTTCATTCCAAGTCTGGGGGACATCACCTATCCATGTGTCTTCAGGTAATTTCAGAGCATTCTGATGTAGGATTTTAAAAATAAGCCTACAATGTCTAATACAGTATAATTTAAATCTTTTCAGGCTATTAAATGCATTATTTTTCTCTTTTTCAGGCTACTCTAAAAGGAATCCTGACGTTATTCCAGCTTCATTCCAAGTCTGGGGGAGACATCACCTATCCACTTTGTCTCTCAGGTAATTTCAGAGCATTCTGATGTACATTTTAAATTAAGGGCTTAAAGTAAAGCTATATTGACGTTTTTTCAGGCGGTTAAAGGCTTATTTTCTCTTTTTCAGGCTACTCTAAAAAGAATCCTGACGTTATTCCAGCTTCATTCCAAGTCTGGGGGAGACATCACCTATCCATGTTGTCTCTCGGTAATTTCAGAGCATTCTGATGTAGGATTTTAAAAATAAAGCCTACAAGTCTAATACATAGTATAATTTAAATCTTTTTCAGGCTATTAAATGCATTATTTTCTCTTTTTCAGGCTACTCTAAAAGGAATCCTGACGTTATTCCAGCTTCATTCCAAGTCTGGGAGAGACATCACCTATCCATTGTGTCCCTCAGGTAATTTCAGAGCATTCTGATGTAGATTTTAAAAATAAAGGCTACAATGTCTAATACAGATAATTTAAATCTTTTTCAGGCTATTAATGCATTATTTTCTCTTTTTCAGGCTACTCTAAAGGAATCCTGACGTTATTCCAGCTTCATTCCAAGTCTGGGGAGACATCACCTATCCACTGTGTCCTCAGGTAATTTCAGAGCATTCTGATGTACGGTTTTAAAATTAAGGGCTTAAAAGTAAAGCTATATTGACATTTTTTTCAGGATGTTAAAGGCTTATTTTGTCTTTTTCAGGCTACTCTAAAAGAATCCTGACGTTATTCCAGCTTCATTCCAAGTCTGGGAGACATCACCTATCCATTGTGTCTCTCAGGTAATTTCAGAGCATTCTGATGTACAGTTTAAAATTAAGGGCTTAAAAGTACAAGCATATTGACGTTTTTCAGGCGGTTAAAGGCATTATTTTCTCTTTTTCAGGCTACTCTAAAAAGGAATCCTGACGTTATTCCAGCTTCATTCCAAGTCTGGGGGAGACATCACCTATCCAGTGTGTCCTCAGGTAATTTCAGAGCATTCTGATGTGGATTTTAAAATAAAGCCTACAATGTCTAATACATAGTATAATTTAAATCTTTTTCAGGCTATTAAATGCATTATTTTCTCTTTTTCAGGCTACTCTAAAAGGAATCCTGACGTTATTCCAGCTTCATTCCAAGTCTGGGAGAGACATCACCTATCCATTGTGTCCCTCAGGTAATTTCAGAGCATTCTGATGTAGTTTTAAAAATTAAGGCTTAAAAGTAAAGCTCTATTGAATTTTTTTCAGGCTGTTAAAGGCTTTTTTTTCTTTTTTCAGGCTACTCTAAAAAGGAATCCTGACGTTATTCCAGCTTCATTCCAAGTCTGGGGGAGACATCACCTATCCATGTGTCTCTCAGGTAATTTCAGAGCATTCTGATGTAGGACTTTTAAAAATAAAGCCTACAATGTCTAATACATAGTATAATTTAAATCTTTTCAGGCTATTAAATGCATTATTTTCTCTTTTTCAGGCTACTCTAAAAAGGATCCTGACGTTATTCCAGCTTCATTCCAAGTCTGGGAGACATCACCTATCCATTGTGTCCTCAGGTAATTTCAGAGCATTCTGATGTACGTTTTAAAATTAAGGGCTTAAAAGTAAAGCTCTATTGAATTTTTTTTTTCAGATGTTAAAGGCTTATTTTTGTCTTTTTCAGGCTACTCTAAAAGAATCCTGACGTTATTCCAGCTTCATTCCAAGTCTGGGGAGACATCACCTATCCATTGTGTCCCTCAGGTAATTTCAGAGCATTCTGATGTAGGATTTAAAATAAAGCCTACAATGTCTAATACATAGTATAATTTAAATCTTTTTCAGGCTATTAAATGCATTATTTTCTCTTTTTCAGGCTACTCTAAAAAGGAATCCTGACGTTATTCCAGCTTCATTCCAAGTCTGGGGAGACATCACCTATCCACTGTCTCTAGGTAATTTCAGAGCATTCTGATGTACGGTTTTTAAAATTAAGGGCTTAAAAGTAGCTCTATTTGACATTTTTTCAGGATGTTAAAGGCTTATTTTTGTCTTTTTCAGGCTACTCTAAAAAGAATCCTGACGTTATTCCAGCTTCATTCCAAGTCTGGGGAGACATCACCTATCCATTGTGTCCCTCAGGTAATTTCAGAGCATTCTGATGTACATTTAAAATAAAGCCTACAAAAGTAAAGCTATATTTAAATTTTTTTCAGGCTATTAAATGCATATTTTCCTCTTTTTCAGGCTACTCTAAAAGGAATCCTGACGTTATTCAGCTTCATTCCAAGTCTGGGGAGACATCACCTATCCACTGTGTCTTTCAGGTAATTTCAGAGCATTCTGATGTACAGTTTTAAAATTAAGGCTTAAAAGTACAGCTATATTGACGTCTTTTCAGGCTATTATTGGCATTATTTTCTCTTTTTCAGGCTACTCTAAAAGGAATCCTGACGTTATTCCAGCTTCATTCCAAGTCTGGGGAGACATCACCTATCCATGTGTCTCTCAGGTAATTTCAGAGCATTCTGATGTAGGACTTTAAAAATAAAGCCTACAATGTATAATACATAGTATAATTAATCTTTTTCAGGCTATTAAGCATTATTTTCTCTTTTTCAGGCTACTCTAAAAAGGAATCCTGACGTTATTCCAGCTTCATTCCAAGTCTGGGGGAGACATCACCTATCCATGTGTCTTTCAGGTAATTTCAGAGCATTCTGATGTACGTTTTAAATTAAGGGCTTAAAAGTACAGCTATATTGACGTTTTTTTCAGGCGGTTAAAGGCATTATTTTCTCTTTTTCAGGCTACTCTAAAAAGGAATCCTGACGTTATTCCAGCTTCATTCCAAGTCTGGGGAGACATCACCTATCCATGTGTCTCTCAGGTAATTTCAGAGCATTCTGATGTAGATTTTTAAAAATAAAGCCTACAATGTCTAATACTAGTATAATTTAAATCTTTTTCAGGCTATTAAATGCATATTTTCTCTTTTTCAGGCTACTCTAAAAAGGAATCCTGACGTTATTCCAGCTTCATTCCAAGTCTGGGGGAGACATCACCTATCCATTTGTCTCTCGGTAATTTCAGAGCATTCTGATGTACGGTTTAAAATTAAGGGCTTAAAAGTACAGCTATATTGACATTTTTTTCAGGATGTTAAAGGCTTATTTTTCTTTTTCAGGCTACTCTAAAAGAAATCCTGACGTTATTCCAGCTTCATTCCAAGTCTGGGGAGACATCACCTATCCAGTGTGTCTCTCAGGTAATTTCAGAGCATTCTGATGTAGGATTTTAAAAATAAAGCCTACAATGTCTAATACATAGTATATTAAATTTTTTCAGGCGGTTAAAGGCATTATTTTCTCTTTTCAGGCTACTCTAAAAAGGAATCCTGACGTTATTCCAGCTTCATTCCAAGTCTGGGGGAGACATCACCTATCCATGTGTCTCTCAGGTAATTTCAGAGCATTCTGATGTAGGATTTTAAAAATAAAGCCTACAATGTCATACATAGTATAATTTAAATCTTTTTCAGGCTATTAAATGCATTATTTTCTCTTTTTCAGGCTACTCTAAAAAGGAATCCTGACGTTATTCCAGCTTCATTCCAAGTCTGGGAGAGACATCACCTATCCATTGTGTCCCTCAGGTAATTTCAGAGCATTCTGATGTACGGTTTTAAAATTAAGGCTTAAAAGTAAAGCTCTATTGAAATTTTTTCAGGATGTTAAGGCTTATTTTTCTTTTTCAGGCTACTCTAAAAAGACATCCTGACGTTATTCCAGCTTCATTCCAAGTCTGGGGGAGACATCACCTATCCAGTGTGTCTCTCAGGTAATTTCAGAGCATTCTGATGTAGGACTTTAAAAATAAAGCCTACAATGTCTAATACATAGTATAATTTAATCTTTTTCAGGCTATTAAATGCATTATTTTTCTCTTTTCAGGCTACTCTTAAATGGTATCCTGACGTTATTCCAGCTTCATTCCAAGTCTGGGGGAGACATCACCTATCCATTGTGTCCCTCAGGTAATTTCAGAGCATTTGGATGTACGGTTTTAAAATTAAGGGCTTAAAAGTAAAGCTCTATTGACATTTTTTCAGGATGTTAAAGGCTTATTTTTGTCTTTTTCAGGCTACTCTAAAAAGAATTCCTGACGTTATTCCAGCTTCAGTCCAAGTCTGGGAGAGACATCACCTATCCATTGTGTCCCACAGGAAATTTCAGAGCAGTCTGATGTAGGATTTTAAAAATAAAGCCTACAATGTCTAATACATAGTATAATTTAAATCTTTTTCAGGCTATTAAATGCATTTTTCCTCTTTCAGGCTACTCTAAAAAGGAATCCTGACGTTATTCCAGCTTCATTCCAAGTCTGGGGGAGACATCACCTATCCACTGTGTCTCTCAGGTAATTTCAGAGCATTCTGATGTACGGTTTTAATTAAGGGCTTAAAAGTAAAGCTCTATTGACATTTTTTCAGGATGTTAAAGGCTTATTTTGTCTTTTTCAGGCTACTCTAAAAAGAATCCTGACGTTATTCCAGCTTCATTCCAAGTCTGGGAGAGACATCACCTATCCATTGTGTCTCTCAGGTAATTTCAGAGCATTCTGATGTACAGTTTTAAAATTAAGGCTTAAAAGTAAAGCTATATTGACGTTTTTTCAGGCGGTTAAAGGCATTATTTTCTCTTTTTCAGAACTCTAAAAAGGAATCCTGACGTTATTCCAGCTTCATTCCAAGTCTGGGGGAGACATCACCTATCCACTGTGTCTCTCAGGTAATTTCAGAGCATTCTGATGTACAGTTTTAAAAATAAGGGCTTAAAAGTACAGCTATATTGACGTCTTTTCAGGCTATTAAATGCATTATTTTCTCTTTTCAGGCTACTCTAAAAAGGAATCCTGACGTTATTCCAGCTTCATTCCAAGTCTGGGGGAGACATCACCTATCCAGTGTGTCTCTCAGGTAATTTCAGAGCATTCTGATGTAGGACTTAAAAAAAAAGCCTACAATGTCTAATACATAGTATAATTTAAATCTTTTCAGGCTATTAAATGCATTATTTTCTCTTTTTCAGGCTACTCTAAAAAGGAATCCTGACGTTATTCCAGCTTCATTCCAAGTCTGGGGGAGACATCACCTATCCAGTGTTCTCTCAGGTAATTTCAGAGCATTCTGATGTAGGATTTTAAAAATAAAGCCTACAATGTCTAATATAGTATAATTTAAATCTTTTCAGGCTATTAAATGCATTATTTTCTCTTTTTCAGGCTACTCTAAAAAGGAATCCTGACGTTATTCCAGCTTCATTCCAAGTCTGGGAGAGACATCACCTATCCACTGTGTCTTTCAGGTAATTTCAGAGCATTCTGATGTACAGTTTTAAAATTAAGGGCTTAAAAGTACAGCTATAATTAAATTTTTTCAGGCTGTTAAAGGCTTATTTTCTCTTTTTCAGGCTACTCTAAAAGGAATCCTGACGTTATTCCAGCTTCATTCCAAGTCTGGGGGAGACATCACCTATCCAGTGTTCTCTCAGGTAATTTCAGAGCATTCTGATGTAGGACTTTAAAAATAAAGCTACAATGTTAATACATAGTATAATTTAAATCTTTTTCAGGCTATTAAATGCATTATTTCTCTTTTTCAGGCTACTCTAAAATGGAATCCTTACGTTATTCCAGCTTCATTCAAAGTCTGGGGGAGACATCACCTATCCACTGTATCTCTCAGGTAATTTCAGAGCATTCTGATGTACAGTTTTTAAATTAAGGGCTTAAAAGTACAGCTGTATTGACGTTTTTTCAGACGGATAAAGGCATTATTTTCTCTTTTTTCAGGCAACTCTAAAAAGGAATCCTGACGTTATTCCAGCTTCATTCCAAGTCTGGGGGAGACATCACCTATCCAGTGTGTCTCTCAGGTAATTTCAGAGCATTCTGATGTAGGATTTTAAAAATAAAGCCTACAATGTCTAATACATAGTATAATTTAAATCTTTTCAGGCTATTAAATGCATTATTTCTCTTTTTCAGGCTACTCTAAAAAGGAATCCTGACGTTATTCCAGCTTCATTCCAAGTCTGGGGGAGACATCACCTATCCACTGTGTCTTTCAGGTAATTTCAGAGCATTCTGATGTACAGTTTTAAATTAAGGCTTAAAGTACAGCTATATTGACGTTTTTTCAGGCGGTAAAGGCATATTTTCTCTTTTTCAGGCTACTCTAAAAAGGAATCCTGACGTTATTCCAGCTTCATTCCAAGTCTGGGGAGACATCACCTATCCACTGTGTCTTTCAGGTAATTTCAGAGCATTCTGATGTACAGTTTTAAAATTAAGGGCTTAAAAGTACAGCTATATTATGTTTTTCAGGCGGTTAAAGGCATTATTTTCTCTTTTCAGGCTACTCTAAAAGGAATCCTGACGTTTTCCAGCTTCATTCCAAGTCTGGGGGAGACATCACCTATCCAGTGTGTCCTCAGGTAATTTCAGAGCATTCTGATGTAGGACTTTAAAAATAAGCCTACAATGTATATACATAGTATAATTTAAATCTTTTTCAGGCTATTAAATGCATTATTTTCTCTTTTTCAGGCTACTCTAAAAGGAATCCTGACGTTATTCCAGCTTCATTCCAAGTCTGGGAGAGACATCACCTATCCATTGTGTCCCTCAGGTAATTTCAGAGCATTCTGATGTACGTTTTAAAATTAAGGGCTTAAAAGTAAGCTCTATTGACATTTTTTCAGGATGTTAAAGGCTTATTTTTCTCTTTTTCAGGCTACTCTAAAAAGAAATCCTGACGTTATTCCAGCTTCATTCCAAGTCTGGGGAGACATCACCTATCCACTGTGTCTCTCAGGTAATTTCAGAGCATTTGATGTACGGTTTTAAAATTAAGGGCTTAAAGTAAAGCTTTGACATTTTTTTTTCAGGCTGTTAAAGGCATTATTTTTCTCTTTTCAGGCTACTCTAAAAAGGAATCCTGACGTTATTCCAGCTTCATTCCAAGTCTGGAGAGACATCACCTATCCATGTGTCCCTCAGGTAATTTCAGAGCATTCTGATGTACGTTTTAAAATTAGGGCTTAAAAGTAAGCTATATTGACGTTTTTTCAGGCGGTTAAAGGCATTATTTTCTCTTTTTCAGGCTACTCTAAAAAGGAATCCTGACGTTATTCCAGCTTCATTCCAAGTCTGGGGAGACATCACCTATCCATTGTGTCTCTCAGGTAATTTCAGAGCATTCTGATGTAGCTTTTTAAAATAAAGCCTAAAAGTAATACATAGTATATTTAATCTTTTTCAGGCGGTTAATGCATTATTTCTCTTTTTCAGGCTACTCTAAAAAAATCCTGACGTTATTCCAGCTTCATTCCAAGTCTGGGGAGACATCACCTATCCAGTGTCCCTCAGGTAATTTCAGAGCATTCTGATGTACGGTTTTAAAATTAAGGCTTAAAAGTACAGCTATATTGACATTTTTTCAGGATGTTAAGGCTATTTTTGTCTTTTTCAGGCTACTCTAAAAAGAATCCTGACGTTATTCCAGCTTCATTCCAAGTCTGGGGGAGACATCACCTATCCATGGTGTCTCTCAGGTAATTTCAGAGCATTCTGATGTACATTTTTAAATTAAGGCTTACAGTACACAGCTATATTGAAATTTTTTCAGGCGTTAAAGGCATATTTTCTCTTTTTCAGGCTACTCTAAAAGGAATCCTGACGTTATTCCAGCTTCATTCCAAGTCTGGGGGAGACCACCTATCCAGTGTGTCTCTCAGGTAATTTCAGAGCATTCTGATGTAGGACTTTTAAAAATAAGCCTACAATGTATAATCATAGTATAATTTAAATCTTTTTCAGGCTATTAAATGCATTATTTTCTCTTTTTCAGGCTACTCTAAAAGGAATCCTGACGTTATTCCGCTTCATTCAAGTCTGGGAGAGACATCACCTATCCCTTGTCTCTCAGGTATTTCAGAGCATTCTGATGTACAGTTTTAAAATTAAGGCTTAAAAGTAAAGCTATATTGACGTTTTTCAGGCGGTTAAAGCATTATTTTCTCTTTTTCAGGCTACTCTAAAAAGGATCCTGACGTTATTCCAGCTTCATTCCAAGTCTGGGGAGACATCACCTATCCAGGTGTCTCTCAGGTAATTTCAGAGCATTCTGATGTAGGATTTAAAAATAAAGCCTACAAGTAATACATATTATAATTTTCTTTTTCAGGCTATTAAAGCATTATTTTTCTCTTTTTCAGGCTACTCTAAAAGGAATCCTGACGTTATTCCAGCTTCATTCCAAGTCTGGGGGAGACATCACCTATCCATGTGTCTCTCAGGTAATTTCAGAGCATTCTGATGTAGGATTTAAAAATAAAGGCTACAATGTCTAATCCATATTGAATTTAAATCTTTTTCAGGCTATTAAAGGCATATTTTTCTCTTTTTCAGGCTACTCTAAAAAGAATCCTGACGTTATTCCCAGCTTCATTCCAAGTCTGGGGAGACTCACCTATCCAGTTGTCCTAAGGTAATTTCAGAGCATTCTGATGTACGGTTTTAAAATTAAGGGCTACAAGTAATGCTATATTGAAATTTTTTCAGGCTTTAAAGGCATTATTTTCTCTTTTTCAGGCTACTCTAAAAGGAATCCTGACGTTATTCCAGCTTCATTCCAAGTCTGGGGAGACATCACCTATCCATTGTGTCTCTCAGGTAATTTCAGAGCATTCTGATGTACATTTTTAAATTAAGGCTTAAGTAAGCTATATTGATGTTTTTTCAGGCGTTAAAGCATTATTTTCTCTTTTTCAGGCTACTCTAAAAGAATCCTGACGTTATTCCAGCTTCATTCCAAGTCTGGGGAGACATCACCTATCCATGTGTGTCTCTCAGGTAATTCAGAGCATTCTGATGTAGGATTTAAAAATAAAGCCTACAATGTATAATACATAGTATATTTAAATCTTTTTCAGGCTATTAAATTATTTTTTCTCTTTTTCAGGCTACTCTAAAAAGGAATCCTGACGTTATTCCAGCTTCATTCCAAGTCTGGGGAGACATCACCT
>NW_022605019.1:0-60805 GCF_008692095.1 Etheostoma spectabile
ATTCCAGCTTCATTCCAAGTCTGGGGGAGAATCACCTATCCAGTGTGTCTCTCAGGTAATTTCAGAGCATTCTGATGTAGGATTTAAAAAATAAAGCACAATGCTAATACATAGTATAATAAATCTTTTTCAGGCTATTAAATGCATTATTTCTCTTTTTCAGGCTAATCTAAAAAGGAATCCTGACGTTATTCCAGCTTCATTCCAAGTCTGGGGGAGACATCACCTATCCACTGTGTCTTTCAGGTAATTTCAGAGCATTCTGATGTACAGTTTTAAAATAAGGGCTTAAAAGTTAAAGTCTATTGACATTTTTTCAGGATGTAAAGGCATTATTTGTCTTTTTCAGGCTACTCTAAAAAGGAATCCTGACGTTATTCCAGCTTCATTCCAAGTCTGGGGAGACATCACTATCCACTGTGTCTCTCAGGTAATTTCAGAGGATTCTGATGTACAGTTTTAAAATTAAAGGCTTAAAAGTAAGCTATATGACGTTTTTTCAGGCGGTTAAAGGCATTATTTCTCTTTTCAGGCTACTCTAAAAAGGATCCTGACGTTATTCCAGCTTCATTCCAAGTCTGGGGGAGACATCACATCCATCTGTGTCTCTCAGGTAATTTCAGAGCATTCTGATGTAGGATTTTAAAATAAAGCTACAAGGTCTAATACTAGTATAATTTAAATTTTTCAGGCTATTAAATGCATTATTTCTTTTTTTAGGCTACTCTAAAAAGGAATCCTGACGTTATTCCAGCTCATTCCAAGTGGGGGAGACATCACATATCCAGTGTGTCTCTCAGGTAATTTCAGAGCATTCGGATGTAGGACTTTAAAAATAAAGCCTAAAATGTCTAATACATAGTATAATTTAAATCTTTTTCAGGCTATTAATGCATTATTTCTCTTTTCAGGCTACTCTAAAAGGAATCCTGACGTTATTCCAGCTTCATTCCAGTCTGGGGGAGACATCACCTATCCAGTGTGTCTCTCAGTAATTTCAGAGCATTCTGATGTAGGATTTTAAAATTAAAGCCTACAATGTCTAACATAGTATAATTTAATTCTTTTCAGGCTATTAAAGGCATTATTTTCTCTTTTCAGGCTCTAAAGGAATCCTGACGTTATTCCAGCTTCATTCCAAGTCTGGGGGAGACATCACTATCAAGTGTGTCTCTCAGGTAATTTAAGAGCATTCTATGGAGACTTTAAAAATAAAGCCTACAAGTCTAATAAATAGTATAATTAAATCTTTTTCAGGCTATTAAAGCATTATTTTCTCTTTTTCAGGCTACTCTAAAAAGGAATCCTGACGTTATTCCAGCTTCATTCAAAGTCTGGGGGAGACATCACCTATCCACTTGTGTCTCAGGTAATTTAAGAGCATTCTGAGGACAGTTTTAAATTAGGGCTAAAAAGTAACAGCTTATTGAAGTTTTTTCAGGTATTAAAGGCATTATTTCTCTTTTTCAGGCTACTCTAAAAGGAATCCTGACGTTATTCCAGCTTCATTCCAAGTCTGGGGGAGACATCACCTATCATGTGTGTCTCTCAGGTAATTTCAGAGCATTCTGATGTAGGATTTTAAAATAAAGCCTACAATGTCTAATACATAGTATAATTAATTCTTTTTCAGGCTATTAAATGCATTATTTTCTCTTTTTCAGGCTACTCTAAAAAGGAATCCTGACGTTATCCAGCTTCATTCCAAGTCTGGGAGGAGACATCACCTATCCTGTGTCTCTCAGGTAATTTCAGAGCATTCTGATGTAGGACTTTAAAAATAAAGCCTACAATGTCTAATACATAGTATAATTTAAATCTTTTCAGGTATTAAATGCATTATTTCTCTTTTTCAGGCTACTCTAAAAAGAATCTGACGTTATTCCAGCTTCATTCCAAGTTGGGGGGACATCACCTATCCAGTGTGTCCTCAGGTAATTTCAGAGCATTCTGATGTAGAATTTAAAAATAAAGCTTACAAAGTAATAGTATAATTTAATTTTTTCAGGCTATTAAAGGCATTATTTTCTCTTTTTCAGGCTACTCTAAAAAGGAATCCTGACGTTATTCCAGCTTCATTCCAAGTCTGGGGAGACATCACTATCAGTGTGTCTCTCAGGTAATTTCAGAGCATTCTGATGTAGGATTTTAAAAATAAAGCCTACAATGTCTAAGACATAGTATAATTAATGTTTTCAGGCTATTAAATGCATATTTTCTCTTTTCAGGCTACTCTAAAAAGGAATCCTGACGTTATTCAGCTTCATTCCAAGTCTGGGGGAGACATCACCTATCCACTTTGTCTCTCAGGTAATTTCAGAGCATTCTGATGTACAGTTTTAAAATTAAGGGCTAAAAGAAAGCTATATTGACGTTTTTTCAGGCGGGTTAAAGGCATTATTTTCTTTTTCAGGTACTCTAAAAGGAATCCTGACGTTATTCCAGCTTCATTCCAAGTCTGGGGGAGACATCACCTATCAGTGTGTCTCTCAGGTAATTTCAGAGCATTCTGATGTAGGATTTTAAAAATAAAGCCTACAATGTCTAATACATAGTATAATGTAAATCTTTTTCAGGCTATTAAATGCATTATTTTCTCTTTTCAGGCTACTCTAAAAAGGAATCCTGACGTTATTCCAGCTTCATTCCAAGTCTGGGAGAGACATCACCTATCCATTGTGTCCCAGGTAATTTCAGAGCATTCTGATGTAGGACTTAAAAATAAAGCCTAAAATGGTAATACATAGTATAATTTAAATCTTTTTCAGGCTATTAAATGCATTTTTTCTCTTTTTCAGGCTACTCTAAAAGAATCCTGACGTTATTCCAGCTTCATTCCAAGTCTGGGGGAGATCACCTATCCAGTGTGTCTCTCAGGTAATTCAGAGCATTCTGATGTAGGACTTTAAAATAAAGCCTACAATGTCTACATAGTATATTTAATCTTTTTCAGGCTATTAAAGGCATTATTTTCTCTTTTTCAGGCTACTCTAAAAAGGAATCCTGACGTTATTCCAGCTTCATTCCAAGTCTGGGGGAGACATCACCTATCCAGTGTGTCTCTCAGGTAATTTCAGAGCATTCTGATGTAGGACTTTAAAAATAAGCCTACAATCTATACATAGTATAATTTAAATCTTTTTCAGGCTATTAAATGCATTATTTTCTCTTTTTCAGGCTACTCTAAAAAGGAATCCTGACGTTATTCCAGCTTCATTCCAAGTCTGGGGAGACATCACCTATCCACTTTGTCTCTCAGGTAATTTCAGAGCATTCTGATGTACAGTTTTAAAATTAAGGGCTTAAAAGTAAAGCTATATTGACGTTTTTTCAGGCGTGTTAAAGGCATTATTTTCTCTTTTTCAGGCTACTCTAAAAAGGATCCTGACGTTATTCCAGCTTCATTCCAAGTCTGGGGGAGACATCACCTATCATGTGTTCTCAGGTAATTTCAGAGCATTCTGATGTAGGTTTAAAAATAAAGCCTACAATGTCTAATACATAGTATAATTTAAATCTTTTTCAGGCTATTAAATGCATTATTTCTCTTTTTCAGGCTACTCTAAAAAGGAATCCTGACGTTATTCCAGCTTCATTCCAAGTCTGGGGGAGACATCACCTATCCAGTGTGTCCCTCAGGTAATTTCAGAGCATTCTGATGTAGGACTTTAAAATAAAGCCTAAAATGGTAATACATAGTATAATTTAAATCTTTTTCAGGCTATTAAATGCATTATTTTCTCTTTTCAGGCTACTCTAAAAAGACATCCTGACGTTATTCCAGCTTCATTCCAAGTCTGGGGGAGACATCACCTATCCAGTGTGTCTCTCAGGTAATTTCAGAGCATTCTGATGTAGGACTTTAAAAATAAAGCCTACAATGTCTAATACATAGTATAATTTAAATCTTTTTCAGGCTATTAAATGCATTTTTTCTCTTTTTCAGGCTACTCTAAAAAGGTATCCTGACGTTATTCCAGCTTCATTCCAAGTCTGGGGAGACATCACCTATCCAGTGTGTCTCTCAGGTAATTTCAGAGCATTCTGATGTAGGGTTTTAAAAATAAAGCCTACAATGTCTAATAATAGGTATATAAAGGCATTATTTTCTCTTTTTCAGGCTACTCTAAAAAAGGAATCCTGACGTTATTCCAGCTTCATTCCAAGTCTGGGGAGACATCACCTATCCTTGTGTCCTCAGGTAATTTCAGAGCATTCTGATGTACGTTTTAAAATTAAGGGCTTAAAGTAAAGCTAGCTATTGACATTTTTTCAGGATATTAAATGCATTATTTTTCTTTTTCAGGCTACTCTAAAAAGAATCCTGACGTTATTCCAGCTTCATTCCAAGTCTGGGGGAGACATCACCTATCCATTGTGTCTCTCAGGTAATTTCAGAGCATTCTGATGTACAGTTTTAAAATTAAGGGCTTAAAGTAAAGCTATATGACGTTTTTTCAGGCGGTTAAATGCATTATTTTCTCTTTTCAGGCTACTCTAAAAAGGAATCCTGACGTTATTCCAGCTTCATTCCAAGTCTGGGGGAGACATCACCTATCCATGTGTCTCTCAGGTAATTTCAGAGCATTCTGATGTACGGTTTAAAATTAAGGGCTTAAAAGTAAAGCTCTATTGACATTTTTTCAGGATGTTAAAGGCATTTTTGTCTTTTTCAGGCTACTCTAAAAAGAATCCTGACGTTATTCCAGCTTCATTCCAAGTCTGGGGGAGACATCACCTATCCAGTGTGTCTCTCAGGTAATTTCAGAGCATTCTGATGTAGGACTTTAAAAATAAGCCTACAAGTATAATACATAGTATAATTTAAATCTTTTTCAGGCTATTAAATGCATTATTTTCTCTTTTTCAGGCTACTCTAAAAAGGAATCCTGACGTTATTCCAGCTTCATCCAAGTCTGGGGGAGACATCACCTATCCAGTGTGTCTCTCAGGTAATTTCAGAGCATTCTGATGTACAGTTTTAAAAATAAGGGCTTAAAAGTACAGCTATATTGACATTTTTTCAGGCGGTTAAAGGCATTATTTCTCTTTTTCAGGCTACTCTAAAAAGGAATCTGACGTTATTCCAGCTTCATTCCAAGTCTGGGGGAGACATCACCTATCCAGTGTGTCTCTCAGGTAATTTCAGAGCATTCTGATGTAGGACTTAAAAATAAAGCCTACAATGTCTATACATAGTATAATTTAAATCTTTTTCAGGCTATTAAATGCATTATTTTCTCTTTTTCAGGCTACTCTAAAAAGGAATCCTGACGTTATTCCAGCTTCATTCCAAGTCTGGGAGAGACATCACCTATCCATTGTGTCTCTCAGGTAATTTCAGAGCATTCTGATGTACAGTTTTAAAATTAAAGGGCTAAAAGTAAAGCTATATTGACATTTTTTCAGGCTATTAAAGGCATTATTTTGTCTTTTCAGGCTACTCTAAAAAGAATCCTGACGTTATTCCAGCTTCATTCCAAGTCTGGGGGAGACATCACCTATCCATTGTGTCTCTCAGGTAATTTCAGAGCATTCTGATGTAGGACTTTAAAAATAAAGCCTACAATGTAAATAATAGTATATTTAAATCTTTTCAGGCTATTAAATGCATTATTTTCTCTTTTCAGGCTACTCTAAAAAGGAATCCTGACGTTATTCCAGCTTCATTCCAAGTCTGGGGGAGACATCACCTATCCATGTGTCTTCAGGTAATTTCAGAGCATTCTGATGTACAGTTTTAAAATTAAGGGCTTAAAAGTACAGCTATATTGACGTTTTTTCAGGCTATTAAAGGCATTATTTTCTCTTTTTCAGGCTACTCTAAAAGGAATCCTGACGTTATTCCAGCTTCATTCCAAGTCTGGGGGAGACATCACCTATCCAGTGTGTCTCTCAGGTAATTTCAGAGCATTCTGATGTAGGATTTTAAAAATAAAGCCTACAATGTCTAATACATAGTATAATTTAAATCTTTTTCAGGCTATTAAATGCATTATTTTCTCTTTTTCAGGCTACTCTAAAAGGAATCCTGACGTTATTCCAGCTTCATTCCAAGTCTGGGGGAGACATCACCTATCCACTGTGTCTTCAGGTAATTTCAGAGCATTCTGATGTACAGTTTTAAAATTAAGGGCTTAAAAGTACAGCTATATTGACGTTTTTTCAGGCGGTTAAAGGCATTATTTTCTCTTTTTCAGGCTACTCTAAAAAGGAATCCTGACGTTATTCCAGCTTCATTCCAAGTCTGGGGGAGACATCACCTATCCAGTGTGTCTCTCAGGTAATTTCAGAGCATTCTGATGTAGGATTTTAAAAATAAAGCCTACAATGTCTAATACATAGTATAATTAAATCTTTTTCAGGCTATTAAATGCATTATTTTCTCTTTTTCAGGCTACTCTAAAAAGGAATCCTGACGTTATTCCAGCTTCATTCCAAGTCTGGGGGAGACATCACCTATCCACTTTGTCTCCAGGTAATTTCAGAGCATTCTGATGTACGGTTTTAAAATTAAGGGCTTAAAAGTAAAGCTCTATTGACATTTTTTCAGGATGTTAAAGGCTTATTTTTCTTTTTCAGGCTACTCTAAAAAGAATCCTGACGTTATTCCAGCTTCATTCCAAGTCTGGGGGAGACATCACCTATCCATTGTGTCTCTCAGGTAATTTCAGAGCATTCTGATGTAGGACTTTAAAAATAAAGCCTACAATGTATAATACATAGTATAATTTAAATCTTTTTCAGGCTATTAAATGCATTATTTTCTCTTTTTCAGGCTACTCTAAAAAGGAATCCTGACGTTATTCCAGCTTCATTCCAAGTCTGGGAGAGACATCACCTATCCATTGTGTCTCTCAGGTAATTTCAGAGCATTCTGATGTACGGTTTTAAAATTAAGGGCTTAAAAGTAAAGCTCTATTGACATTTTTTCAGGATGTTAAAGGCTTATTTTTGTCTTTTTCAGGCTACTCTAAAAGGAATCCTGACGTTATTCCAGCTTCATTCCAAGTCTGGGGAGACATCACCTATCCAGTGTGTCTCTCAGGTAATTTCAGAGCATTCTGATGTAGGACTTTAAAAATAAAGCCTACAATGTATAATACATAGTATAATTTAAATCTTTTTCAGGCTATTAAATGCATTATTTTCTCTTTTTCAGAATACTCTAAAAAGGAATCCTGACGTTATTCCAGCTTCATTCCAAGTCTGGAGAGAGACATCACCTATCCACTGTGTCTTTCAGGTAATTTCAGAGCATTCTGATGTACAGTTTTAAAATTAAGGGCTTAAAAGTACAGCTATATTGACGTTCTTTCAGGCGATTAAAGGCATTATTTTCTCTTTTTCAGGCTACTCTAAAAAGGAATCCTGACGTTCCAGCTTCATTCCAAGTCTGGGGGAGACATCACCTATCCAGTGTGTCTCTCAGGTAATTTCAGAGCATTCTGATGTAGGACTTTAAAAATAAAGCCTACAATGGATAGTACATAGTATAATTTAAATCTTTTTCAGGCTATTAAATGCATTATTTTCTCTTTTTCAGGCTACTCTAAAAAGGAATCCTGACGTTATTCCAGCTTCATTCCAAGTCTGGGGGAGACATCACCTATCCAGTGTGTCTCTCAGGTAATTTCAGAGCATTCTGATGTAGGATTTTAAAAATAAAGCCTACAATGTCTAATACATAGTATAATTTAAATCTTTTTCAGGCTATTAAATGCATTATTTTCTCTTTTTCAGGCTACTCTAAAAAGGAATCCTGACGTTATTCCAGCTTCATTCCAAGTCTGGGGGAGACATCACCTATCCAGTGTGTCTCTCAGGTAATTTCAGAGCATTCTGATGTACGGTTTTAAAATTAAGGGCTTAAAAGTAAAGCTCTATTGACATTTTTTCAGGATGTTAAAGGCTTATTTTTGTCTTTTTCAGGCTACTCTAAAAAGACATCCTGACGTTATTCCAGCTTCATTCCAAGTCTGGGGGAGACATCACCTATCCAGTGTGTCTCTCAGGTAATTTCAGAGCATTCTGATGTAGGACTTTAAAAATAAAGCCTACAATGTATAATGCATAGTATAATTTAAATCTTTTTCAGGCTATTAAATGCATTATTTTCTCTTTTTCAGGCTACTCTAAAAAGGAATCCTGACGTTATTCCAGCTTCATTCCAAGTCTGGGGGAGACATCACCTATCCACTGTGTCTTTCAGGTAATTTCAGAGCATTCTGATGTACAGTTTTAAAATTAAGGGCTTAAAAGTACAGCTATATTGACGTTTTTTCAGGCGGTTAAAGGCATTATTTTCTCTTTTTCAGGCTACTCTAAAAAGGAATCCTGACGTTATTCCAGCTTCATTCCAAGTCTGGGGGAGACATCACCTATCCAGTGTGTCTCTCAGGTAATTTCAGAGCATTCTGATGTAGGACTTTAAAAATAAAGCCTACAATGTCTAATACATAGTATAATTTAAATCTTTTTCAGGCTATTAAATGCATTATTTTCTCTTTTTCAGGCTACTCTAAAAAGGAATCCTGACGTTATTCCAGCTTCATTCCAAGTCTGGGAGAGACATCACCTATCCATTGTGTCCCTCAGGTAATTTCAGAGAATTCTGATGTACGGTTTTATAATTAAGGGCGTAAAAGTAAAGCTCTATTGACATTTTTTCAGGATGTTAAAGGCTTATTTTTGTCTTTTTCAGGTTACTCTAAAAAGGAATCCTGACGTTATTCCAGCTTCATTCCAAGTCTGTGGGAGAGATAACCTATCCAGTGTGTCTCTCAGGTAATTTCAGAGCATTCTGATCTAGGATTCTAAAAATAAAGCCTACAATGTCTAATACATAGTATAATTTAAATCTTTTTCAGGCTATTAAATGCATTATTTTCTCTTTTTTAGGCTAATCTAAAAAGGAATCCTGACGTTATTCCAGCTTTCTTAAAAGTCTGGGAGAGACATCACCTATCCATTGTGTCCCTCAGGTAATTTCAAAGCATTATGATGTACGGTTTTAAAATTAAGGGCTTAAAAGTACAGCTATATTGACATTTTTTCAGGATGTTAAAGGCTTATTTTTGTCTTTTCAGGCTACTCTAAAAAGACATCCTGACGTTATTCCAGCTTCATTCCAAGTCTGGGGGAGACATCACCTATCCACTGTGTCTTTCAGGTAATTTCAGAGCATTCTGATGTACAGTTTTAAAATTAAGGGCTTAAAAGTACAGCTATATTGACGTTTTTTCAGGCGGTTAAAGGCATTATTTTCTCTTTTTCAGGCTACTCTAAAAAGGAATCCTGACGTTATTCCAGCTTCATTCCAAGTCTGGGGGAGACATCACCTATCCAGTGTGTCTCTCAGGTAATTTCAGAGCATTCTGATGTAGGACTTTAAAAATAAAGCCTACAATGTCTAATACATAGTATAATTTAAATCTTTTTCAGGCTATTAAATGCATTATTTTCTCTTTTTCAGGCTACTCTAAAAAGGAATCCTGACGTTATTCCAGCTTCATTCCAAGTCTGGGGGAGACATCACCTATCCACTTTGTCTCTAAGGTAATTTCAGAGCATTCTGATGTACGGTTTTAAAATTAAGGGCTTAAAAGTAAAGCTCTATTGAAATTTTTTCAGGATGTTAAAGGCTTATTTTTGTCTTTTTCAGGCTACTCTAAAAAGAATCCTGACGTTATTCCAGCTTCATTCCAAGTCTGGGGGAGACATCACCTATCCAGTGTGTCTCTCAGGTAATTTCAGAGCATTCTGATGTAGGACTTTAAAAATAAAGCCTACAATGTATAATGCATAGTACAATTTAAATCTTTTTCAGGCTATTAAATGCATTATTTTCTCTTTTTCAGGCTACTCTAAAAAGGAATCCTGACGTTATTACAGCTTCATCCCAAGTCTGGGGGAGACATCACCTATCCACTGTGTCTTTCAGGTAATTTCAGAGCATTCTGATGTACAGTTTTAAAATTAAGGGCTTAAAAGTACAGCTATAATTATGTTTTTTCAGGCGGTTAAAGGCATTATTTTCTCTTTTTCAGGCTACTCTAAAAAGGAATCCTGACGTTGTTCCAGCTTCATTCCAAGTCTGGGGGAGACATCACCTATCCAGTGTGTCTCTCAGGTAATTTCAGAGCATTCTGATGTAGGACTTTAAAAATAAAGCCTACAATGGATAATACATAGTATAATTTAAATCTTTTTCAGGCTATTAAATGCATTATTTTCTCTTTTTCAGAATACTCTAAGAAGGAATCCTGACGTTATTCCAGCTTCATTCCAAGTCTGGGGGAGACATCACCTATCCAGTGTGTCTCTCAGGTAATTTCAGAGCATTCTAATGTAGGACTTTAAAAATAAAGCCTACAATGTCTAATACATAGTATAATTTAATTCTTTTTCAGGCTATTAAATGCATTATTTTCTGTTTTTCAGGCTACTCTAAAATGGTATCCTGACGTTATTCCAGCTTCATTCCAAGTCTGGGGGAGACATCACCTATCCACTTTGTCTCTAAGGTAATTTCAGAGCATTCTGATGTACGGTTTTAAAATTAAAGGCTTAAAAGTAAAGCTCTATTGAAATTTTTTCAGGATGTTAAAGGCTTATTTTTGTCTTTTTCAGGCTACTCTAAAAAGACATCCTGACGTTATTCCAGATTCATTCCAAGTCTGGGGGAGACATCACCTATCCAGTGTGTCTCTCAGGTAATTTCAGAGCATTCTGATGTAGGACTTTAAAAATAAAGCCTACAATGTATAATGCATAGTATAATTTAAATCTTTTTCAGGCTATTAAATGCATTATTTTCTCTTTTTCAGGCTACTCTAAAAAGGAATCCTGACGTTATTACAGCTTCATCCCAAGTCTGGGGGAGACATCACCTATCCACTGTGTCTTTCAGGTAATTTCAGAGCATTCTGATGTACAGTTTTAAAATTAAGGGCTTAAAAGTACAGCTATATTGACGTTTTTTCAGGCGGTTAAAGGCATTATTTTCTCTTTTTCAGGCTACTCTAAAAAGGAATCCTGACGTTATTCCAGCTTCATTCCAAGTCTGGGGGAGACATCACCTATCCAGTGTGTCTCTCAGGTAATTTCAGAGCATTCTAATGTAGGACTTTAAAAATAAAGCCTACAATGTCTAATACATAGTATAATTTAAATCTTTTTCAGGCTATTAAATGCATTATTTTCTCTTTTTCAGGCTACTCTAAAAAGGAATCCTGACGTTATTCCAGCTTCATTCCAAGTCTGGGGGAGACATCACCTATCCACTGTGTCTTTCAGGTAATTTCAGAGCATTCTGATGTACAGTTTTAAAATTAAGGGCTTAAAAGTACAGCTATATTATGTTTTTTCAGGCGGTTAAAGGCATTATTTTCTCTTTTTCAGGCTACTCTAAAAAGGAATCCTGACGTTATTCCAGCTTCATTCCAAGTCTGGGGAGACATCACCTATCCAGTGTGTCTCTCAGGTAATTTCAGAGCATTCTGATGTAGGACTTTAAAAATAAAGCCTACAATGTAATACATAGTATAATTTAAATCTTTTTCAGGCTATTAAAGCATTATTTTCTCTTTTTCAGGCTACTCTAAAAAGAATCCTGACGTTATTCCAGCTTCATTCCAAGTCTGGGGGAGACATCACCTATCCAGTGTGTCTCTCAGGTAATTTCAGAGCATTCTGATGTAGGATTTTAAAAATAAAGCCTACAATGTCTAATACATAGTATATTTAAATCTTTTTCAGGCTA
This sequence comes from Etheostoma spectabile, assembly GCF_008692095.1. NCBI lineage: Eukaryota > Metazoa > Chordata > Actinopteri > Perciformes > Percidae > Etheostoma > Etheostoma spectabile. Next base: position 11,765 of record NW_022605019.1, read on the forward strand.
TTAAATGCATTATTTTCTCTTTTTCAGGCTACTCTAAAAGGAATCCTGACGTTATTCCAGCTTCATTCCAAGTCTGGGGGAGACATCACCTATCCATTGTGTCTCTCAGGTAATTTCAGAGCATTCTGATGTACGGTTTTAAAATTAAGGGCTTAAAAGTAAAGCTCTATTGACATTTTTTCAGGATGTTAAAGGCTTATTTTGTCTTTTTCAGGCTACTCTAAAAAGAATCCTGACGTTATTCCAGCTTCATTCCAAGTCTGGGGAGACATCACCTATCCAGTGTGTCTCTCAGGTAATTTCAGAGCATTCTGATGTAGGACTTTAAAAATAAAGCCTACAATGTATAATGCATAGTATATTTAAATCTTTTTCAGGCTATTAAATGCATTATTTTCTCTTTTTCAGGCTACTCTAAAAAGGAATCCTGACGTTATTCCAGCTTCATCCCAAGTCTGGGGGAGACATCACCTATCCACTGTGTCTTTCAGGTAATTTCAGAGCATTCTGATGTACAGTTTTAAAATTAAGGGCTTAAAAGTACAGCTATATTGACGTTTTTTCAGGCGGTTAAAGGCATTATTTTCTCTTTTTCAGGCTACTCTAAAAAGGAATCCTGACGTTATTCCAGCTTCATTCCAAGTCTGGGGGAGACATCACCTATCCAGTGTGTCTCTCAGGTAATTTCAGAGCATTCTGATGTAGGACTTTAAAAATAAAGCCTACAATGTCTAATACATAGTATAATTTAAATCTTTTTCAGGCTATTAAATGCATTATTTTCTCTTTTTCAGGCTACTCTAAAAAGGAATCCTGACGTTATTCCAGCTTCATTCCAAGTCTGGGAGAGACATCACCTATCCATTGTGTCCCTCAGGTAATTTCAGAGCATTCTGATGTACGGTTTTAAAATTAAGGGCTTAAAAGTAAAGCTCTATTGACATTTTTTCAGGATGTTAAAGGCTTATTTTTGTCTTTTTCAGGCTACTCTAAAAAGGAATCCTGACGTTATTCCAGCTTCATTCCAAGTCTGGGGGAGACATCACCTATCCAGTGTGTCTCTCAGGTAATTTCAGAGCATTCTGATGTAGGACTTTAAAAATAAAGCCTACAATGGATAATACATAGTATAATTTAAATCTTTTTCAGGCTATTAAATGCATTATTTTCTCTTTTTCAGAATACTCTAAGAAGGAATCCTGACGTTATTCCAGCTTCATTCCAAGTCTGGGGGAGACATCACCTATCATGTGTGTCTCTCAGGTAATTTCAGAGCATTCTGATGTAGGATTTTAAAAATAAAGCCTACAATGTCTAATACATAGTATAATTTAAATCTTTTTCAGGCTATTAAATGCATTATTTTCTCTTTTTCAGGCTACTCTAAAAAGGAATCCTGACGTTATTCCAGCTTCATTCCAAGTCTGGGAGAGACATCACCTATCCATTGTGTCCCTCAGGTAATTTCAGAGCATTCGGATGTACGGTTTTAAAATTAAGGGCTTAAAAGTAAAGCTCTATTGACATTTTTTCAGGATGTTAAAGGCTTATTTTTGTCTTTTTCAGGCTACTCTAAAAAGACATCCTGACGTTATTCCAGCTTCATTCCAAGTCTGGGGGAGACATCACCTATCCAGTGTGTCTCTCAGGTAATTTCAGAGCATTCTGATGTAGGACTTTAAAAATAAAGCCTACAATGTATAATGCATAGTATAATTTAAATCTTTTTCAGGCTATTAAATGCATTATTTTCTCTTTTTCAGGCTACTCTAAAAAGGAATCCTGACGTTATTCCAGCTTCATTCCAAGTCTGGGGAGACATCACCTATCCACTGTGTCTCTCAGGTAATTTCAGAGCATTCTGATGTACAGTTTTAAAATTAAGGGCTTAAAAGTACAGCTATATTGACGTTTTTTCAGGCGGTTAAAGGCATTATTTTCTCTTTTTCAGGCTACTCTAAAAAGGAATCCTGACGTTATTCCAGCTTCATTCCAAGTCTGGGGGAGACATCACCTATCCATTGTGTCTCTCAGGTAATTTCAGAGCATTCTGATGTACGGTTTAAAATTAAAGGCTTAAAAGTAAGCTATATTGACATTTTTTCAGGATGTTAAAGGCTTATTTTGTCTTTTTCAGGCTACTCTAAAAGAATCCTGACGTTATTCCAGCTTCATTCCAAGTCTGGGGAGACATCACCTATCCATTGTGTCTCTCAGGTAATTTCAGAGCATTCTGATGTACAGTTTAAAATTAAGGCTTAAAAGTACAGCTATATTATGTTTTTTCAGGCTATTAAAGGCATTATTTTCTCTTTTTCAGGCTACTCTAAAAAGGAATCCTGACGTTATTCCAGCTTCATTCCAAGTCTGGGGGAGACATCACCTATCCACTGTGTCTCTCAGGTAATTTCAGAGCATTCTGATGTAGGACTTTAAAAATAAAGCTACAATGGATAATACATAGTATAATTGAAATCTTTTTCAGGCTATTAAATGCATTATTTTCTCTTTTTCAGGCTACTCTAAAAGGAATCCTGACGTTATTCCAGCTTCATTCCAAGTCTGGGGAGACATCACCTATCCATGTGTGTCTCTCAGGTAATTTCAGAGCATTCTGATGTAGGATTTAAAATAAAGCCTACAATGTCTAATACATAGTATAATTAAATCTTTTTCAGGCTATTAAATGCATTATTTTCTCTTTTTCAGGCTACTCTAAAAAGGAATCCTGACGTTATTCCAGCTTCATTCCAAGTCTGGGAGAGACATCACCTATCCATTGTGTCCCTCAGGTAATTTCAGAGCATTCTGATGTACGGTTTTAAAATTAAGGGCTTAAAAGTAAAGCTCTATTGACATTTTTTCAGGATGTTAAAGGCATTATTTTTGTCTTTTTCAGGCTACTCTAAAAAGAATCCTGACGTTATTCCAGCTTCATTCCAAGTCTGGGGGAGACATCACCTATCCAGTGTGTCTCTCAGGTAATTTCAGAGCATTCTGATGTAGGACTTTAAAAATAAAGCCTACAATGTCTAATACATAGTATAATTTAAATCTTTTTCAGGCTATTAAATGCATTATTTTCTCTTTTTCAGGCTACTCTAAAAAGGAATCCTGACGTTATTCCAGCTTCATTCCAAGTCTGGGGAGACATCACCTATCCACTGTGTCTCTCAGGTAATTTCAGAGCATTCTGATGTACAGTTTTAAAATTAAGGGCTTAAAAGTAAGCTATATTGACGTTTTTTCAGGCGGTTAAAGGCATTATTTTCTCTTTTTCAGGCTACTCTAAAAAGGAATCCTGACGTTATTCCAGCTTCATTCCAAGTCTGGGGGAGACATCACCTATCCAGTGTGTCTCTCAGGTAATTTCAGAGCATTCTGATGTAGGACTTTAAAAATAAAGCCTACAATGTAAACATAGTATAATTTAAATCTTTTCAGGCTATTAAATGCATTATTTTCTCTTTTTCAGGCTACTCTAAAAAGGAATCCTGACGTTATTCCAGCTTCATTCCAAGTCTGGGGAGACATCACCTATCCATGTGTCTCTCAGGTAATTTCAGAGCATTCTGATGTACAGTTTTAAAATTAAGGCTTAAAAGTACAGCTATATTGACATTTTTTTCAGGATGTTAAAGGCATTATTTTCTCTTTTTCAGGCTACTCTAAAAAGGAATCCTGACGTTATTCCAGCTTCATTCCAAGTCTGGGGGAGACATCACCTATCCATGTGTCTCTCAGGTAATTTCAGAGCATTCTGATGTAGGACTTTAAAATAAAGCCTACAATGGATAATACATAGTATAATTTAAATCTTTTTCAGGCTATTAAATGCATTTTTTCTCTTTTTCAGGCTACTCTAAAAGGAATCCTGACGTTATTCCAGCTTCATTCCAAGTCTGGGGGAGACATCACCTATCCATGTGTCTCTCAGGTAATTTCAGAGCATTCTGATGTAGGATTTTAAAAATAAAGCCTACAATGTCTAATACATAGTATAATTTAAATCTTTTTCAGGCTATTAAATGCATTATTTTCTCTTTTTCAGGCTACTCTAAAAAGGAATCCTGACGTTATTCCAGCTTCATTCCAAGTCTGGGGAGACATCACCTATCCATTGTGTCCCTCAGGTAATTTCAGAGCATTCTGATGTACGGTTTTAAAATTAAGGGCTTAAAAGTAAAGCCTATTGACATTTTTTCAGGATGTTAAAGGCTTATTTTTGTCTTTTTCAGGCTACTCTAAAAAGAATCCTGACGTTATTCCAGCTTCATTCCAAGTCTGGGGAGACATCACCTATCCAGTGTGTCTCTCAGGTAATTTCAGAGCATTCTGATGTAGGACTTTAAAAATAAGCCTACAATGTATAATGCATAGTATAATTTAAATCTTTTTCAGGCTATTAATGCATTATTTTCTCTTTTTCAGGCTACTCTAAAAGGAATCCTGACGTTATTCCAGCTTCATTCCAAGTCTGGGGAGACATCACCTATCCACTGTGTCTCTCAGGTAATTTCAGAGCATTCTGATGTACAGTTTTAAAATTAAGGGCTTAAAAGTACAGCTATATTGACGTTTTTTCAGGCGGTTAAAGGCATTATTTTCTCTTTTTCAGGCTACTCTAAAAAGGAATCCTGACGTTATTCCAGCTTCATTCCAAGTCTGGGGGAGACATCACCTATCCATTGTGTCTCTCAGGTAATTTCAGAGCATTCTGATGTAGGTTTTAAAATTAAGGCTAAAAGTAAGCTATATTGACATTTTTTCAGGCTGTTAAAGGCATTATTTTTGTCTTTTTCAGGCTACTCTAAAAAGAAATCCTGACGTTATTCCAGCTTCATTCCAAGTCTGGGGGAGACATCACCTATCCATTGTGTCTCTCAGGTAATTTCAGAGCATTCTGATGTACAGTTTAAAATTAAGGCTTAAAGTACAGCTATATTGAAATTTTTTCAGGCTATTAAAGGCATTATTTTCTCTTTTTCAGGCTACTCTAAAAGGAATCCTGACGTTATTCCAGCTTCATTCCAAGTCTGGGGGAGACATCACCTATCCAGTGTGTCTCTCAGGTAATTTCAGAGCATTCTGATGTACGGTTTTAAAATTAAGCCTACAAGTAAACATATTGAATTTTTTTCAGGCTATTAAAGGCATTATTTTTCTCTTTTTCAGGCTACTCTAAAAAGAATCCTGACGTTATTCCAGCTTCATTCCAAGTCTGGGGGAGACATCACCTATCCATGTGTGTCCCTCAGGTAATTTCAGAGCATTCTGATGTAGGACTTTTAAAATAAAGCCTACAATGTCAATACATAGTATAATTTAAATCTTTTCAGGCTATTAAATGCATTATTTTCTCTTTTCAGGCTACTCTAAAAAGAATCCTGACGTTATTCCAGCTTCATTCCAAGTCTGGGGGAGACATCACCTATCCATTGTGTCTCTCAGGTAATTTCAGAGCATTCTGATGTACAGTTTTAAAATTAAGGGCTTAAAAGTAAAGCTATATTATTTTTTTCAGGCTGTTAAAGCATTATTTTCTCTTTTTCAGGCTACTCTAAAAAGAATCCTGACGTTATTCCAGCTTCATTCCAAGTCTGGGGAGACATCACCTATCCATGTGTCCCTCAGGTAATTTCAGAGCATTCTGATGTAGGTTTTAAAATAAGCTACAATGTTAAAAGTACAGCTATATTTAAATTTTTTCAGGCTATTAATGCATTATTTTCTCTTTTTCAGGCTACTCTAAAAAGGAATCCTGACGTTATTCCAGCTTCATTCCAAGTCTGGGGGAGACATCACCTATCCACTGTGTCTCTCAGGTAATTTCAGAGCATTCTGATGTAGTTTTAAAATTAAGGGCTTAAAAGTACAGTATATTTAAATTTTTTCAGGCTATTAAAGGCATTATTTTCTCTTTTTCAGGCTACTCTAAAAGGAATCCTGACGTTATTCCAGCTTCATTCCAAGTCTGGGGAGACATCACCTATCCATTGTGTCTTTCAGGTAATTTCAGAGCATTCTGATGTACGGTTTTAAAATTAAGGGCTTAAAAGTAAAGCTCTATTGAATTTTTTCAGGCTGTTAAAGGCATTATTTTTCTTTTTCAGGCTACTCTAAAAAGGATCCTGACGTTATTCCAGCTTCATTCCAAGTCTGGGGAGACATCACCTATCCATGTGTCTCTCAGGTAATTTCAGAGCATTCTGATGTACGTTTAAAATTAAGCTTAAAAGTACAGCTATATTAAATTTTTTTCAGGCTGTTAAAGCATTATTTTCTCTTTTTCAGGCTACTCTAAAAAGGAATCCTGACGTTATTCCAGCTTCATTCCAAGTCTGGGGAGACATCACCTATCCACTGTGTCTCTCAGGTAATTTCAGAGCATTCTGATGTAGGTTTTAAAAATAAGGCCTACAATGTAATACATAGTATATTTAAATCTTTTTCAGGCTATTAAATGCATATTTTCTCTTTTTCAGGCTACTCTAAAAAGGAATCCTGACGTTATTCCAGCTTCATTCCAAGTCTGGGGAGACATCACCTATCCAGTGTGTCTCTCAGGTAATTTCAGAGCATTCTGATGTAGGATTTTAAAAATAAGCCTACAATGTCTATACATAGTATAATTTAAATCTTTTTCAGGCTATTAAATGCATTATTTTCTCTTTTTCAGGCTACTCTAAAAAGGATCCTGACGTTATTCCAGCTTCATTCCAAGTCTGGGGAGACATCACCTATCCATTGTGTCCCTCAGGTAATTCAGAGCATTCTGATGTACGGTTTAAATTAAGGGCTTAAAAGTAAAGCTCTATTGACATTTTTTTCAGGATGTTAAGGCATTATTTTTGTCTTTTTCAGGCTACTCTAAAAGGAATCCTGACGTTATTCCAGCTTCATTCCAAGTCTGGGGAGACATCACCTATCCACTGTGTCTCTCAGGTAATTTCAGAGCATTCTGATGTAGGACTTTAAAATAAGCCTACAATGTATAATACATAGTATAATTTAAATCTTTTTCAGGCTATTAAAGCATTATTTTCTCTTTTTCAGGCTACTCTAAAAAGGAATCCTGACGTTATTCCAGCTTCATTCCAAGTCTGGGGGAGACATCACCTATCCACTGTGTCTCTCAGGTAATTTCAGAGCATTCTGATGTAGGATTTTAAAAATAAGGGCTAAAATGTCTAATACTAGTATAACGTTAATTTTCAGGCTATTAAAGGCATTATTTTCTCTTTTTCAGGCTACTCTAAAAGGAATCCTGACGTTATTCCAGCTTCATTCCAATCTGGGAGAGACATCACCTATCCATTGTGTCCCTCAGGTAATTTCAGAGCATTCTGATGTACGGTTTTAAAATTAAAGGCTAAAGTAAAGCTCTATTGACATTTTTTCAGGATGTTAAAGGCTTATTTTTGTCTTTTTCAGGCTACTCTAAAAAGGAATCCTGACGTTGTTCCAGCTTCATTCCAAGTCTGGGGAGACATCACCTATCCATTGTGTCCCTCAGGTAATTTCAGAGCATTCTGATGTACAACTTTAAAATAAGCCTACAATGTATAGCTAGTATAATTTACATCTTTTTCAGGCTATTAAATGCATTATTTTCTTTTTCAGGCTACTCTAAAGGAATCCTGACGTTATTCCAGCTTCATTCCAAGTCTGGGGAGACATCACCTATCCACTGTGTCTCTCAGGTAATTTCAGAGCATTCTGATGTAGGATTTAAAAATAAAGCCTACAATGTATATACTATATTTTAAATTTTTTCAGGCTATTAAATGCATTATTTTCTCTTTTTCAGGCTACTCTAAAAAGAATCCTGACGTTATTCCAGCTTCATTCCAAGTCTGGGAGAGACATCACCTATCCATTGTGTCCCTCAGGTAATTTCAGAGAATTCTGATGTACGGTTTTATAATTAAAGGCTTAAAGTAAAGCTCTATGACATTTTTTCAGGATGTTAAAGGCTTATTTTTGTCTTTTTCAGGCTACTCTAAAAAGACATCCTGACGTTATTCCAGCTTCATTCCAAGTCTGTGGGGAGACATCACCTATCCAGTGTGTCTCTCAGGTATTTTCAGAGCATTCTGATGTAGGACTTTAAAATAAAGCCTACAATGTACAGCATATAATTTAAATCTTTTCAGGCTATTAAATGCATTATTTTCTCTTTTTCAGGCTACTCTAAAAGAATCCTGACGTTATTCCAGCTTCATTCCAAGTCTGGGGGAGACATCACCTATCCACTGTGTCTCTCAGGTAATTTCAGAGCATTCTGATGTAGGATTTTAAAAATAAAGCCTACAATGTAATACATAGTATAATTTAAATCTTTTTCAGGCTATTAAATGCATTATTTTCTCTTTTTCAGGCTACTCTAAAAGGAATCCTGACGTTATTCCAGCTTCATTCCAAGTCTGGGGGAGACATCACCTATCCATTGTGTCCCTCAGGTAATTTCAGAGCATTCTGATGTACATTTTAAAAATTAAGCCTAAAAGTAATACTCTATTGACATTTTTTCAGGCTATTAAAGCATTATTTTCTCTTTTTCAGGCTACTCTAAAAAGGATCCTGACGTTATTCCAGCTTCATTCCAAGTCTGGGGAGACATCACCTATCCATTGTGTCTCTCAGGTAATTTCAGAGCATTCTGATGTACAGTTTTAAAATTAAGGGCTTAAAAGTACAGCTATATTAAGTTTTTTTCAGGCGGTTAAAGGCTTATTTTCTCTTTTTCAGGCTACTCTAAAAAGAATCCTGACGTTATTCCAGCTTCATTCCAAGTCTGGGGGAGACATCACCTATCCACTGTGTCTCTCAGGTAATTTCAGAGCATTCTGATGTAGGTTTTAAAATTAAAGCCTACAATGTATAAGCTATATTGATTTTTTTTCAGGCTATTAAAGGCATTATTTTCTCTTTTTCAGGCTACTCTAAAAAGGAATCCTGACGTTATTCCAGCTTCATTCCAAGTCTGGGAGAGACATCACCTATCCATTGTGTCTCTCAGGTAATTTCAGAGCATTCTGATGTACGGTTTTAAAATTAAAGGCTTAAAAGTACAGCTATATTGACATTTTTTCAGGCGGTTAAAGGCATTATTTTCTCTTTTTCAGGCTACTCTAAAAAGGAATCCTGACGTTATTCCAGCTTCATTCCAAGTCTGGGGAGACATCACCTATCCATTGTGTCCCTCAGGTAATTTCAGAGCATTCTGATGTACGTTTTAAAATTAAGGCTAAAAGTAAAGCTCTATTACATTTTTTTCAGGATGTTAAAGGCTTATTTTTGTCTTTTTCAGGCTACTCTAAAAGAATCCTGACGTTATTCCAGCTTCATTCCAAGTCTGGGGGAGACATCACCTATCCATTGTGTCTCTCAGGTAATTTCAGAGCATTCTGATGTAGGACTTTAAAAATAAAGCCTACAATGTACATAGTATAATTTAAATCTTTTTCAGGCTATTAAAGCATTATTTTCTCTTTTTCAGGCTACTCTAAAAAGGAATCCTGACGTTATTCCAGCTTCATTCCAAGTCTGGGGGAGACATCACCTATCCACTGTGTCTCTCAGGTAATTTCAGAGCATTCTGATGTAGGACTTTAAAAATAAAGCCTACAATGTAATACATAGTATAATTTAAATCTTTTTCAGGCTATTAAAGCATTATTTTCTCTTTTTCAGGCTACTCTAAAAAGGAATCCTGACGTTATTCCAGCTTCATTCCAAGTCTGGGGAGACATCACCTATCCATGTGTGTCTCTCAGGTAATTTCAGAGCATTCTGATGTAGGATTTTAAAATAAGCCTACAATGTAATACTATAATTTAAATCTTTTTCAGGCTTTAAAGGCTTATTTTCTCTTTTCAGGCTACTCTAAAAAGGATCCTGACGTTATTCCAGCTTCATTCCAAGTCTGGGGGAGACATCACCTATCCAGTGTGTCCCTCAGGTAATTTCAGAGCATTCTGATGTACTTTAAAATTAAAGCCTACAATGTAAGCATAGTATTTAAATTTTTTCAGGCTATTAAATGCATTATTTTCTCTTTTTCAGGCTACTCTAAAAAGAATCCTGACGTTATTACAGCTTCATTCCAAGTCTGGGGAGACATCACCTATCCACTGTGTCTTTCAGGTAATTTCAGAGCATTCTGATGTACAGTTTTAAAATTAAGGGCTTAAAAGTAAAGCTATATTGACGTTTTTTCAGGCGGTTAAAGGCATTATTTTCTCTTTTTCAGGCTACTCTAAAAAGAATCCTGACGTTATTCCAGCTTCATTCCAAGTCTGGGGGAGACATCACCTATCATGTGTCTCTCAGGTAATTTCAGAGCATTCTGATGTAGGATTTTAAAAATAAAGCCTACAATGTCTAATACATAGTATAATTTAAATCTTTTTCAGGCTATTAAATGCATTATTTTCTCTTTTTCAGGCTACTCTAAAAAGGATCCTGACGTTATTCCAGCTTCATTCCAAGTCTGGGAGAGACATCACCTATCCATTGTGTCCCTCAGGTAATTTCAGAGCATTCTGATGTACGGTTTTAAAATTAAGGGCTTAAAAGTAAAGCTCTATTGACATTTTTTCAGGATGTTAAAGGCTTATTTTTGTCTTTTTCAGGCTACTCTAAAAGACATCCTGACGTTATTCCAGCTTCATTCCAAGTCTGGGGAGACATCACCTATCCATGTGTCTCTCAGGTAATTTCAGAGCATTCTGATGTAGGACTTTAAAAATAAAGCCTACAATGTATAATACATAGTATAATTAAATCTTTTTCAGGCTATTAAATGCATTATTTTCTCTTTTTCAGGCTACTCTAAAAAGGAATCCTGACGTTATTCCAGCTTCATTCCAAGTCTGGGAGAGACATCACCTATCCATTGTGTCCCTCAGGTAATTTCAGAGCATTCTGATGTACGGTTTTAAAATTAAGGGCTTAAAAGTAAAGCTCTATTGACATTTTTTCAGGCGGTTAAAGGCATTATTTTCTCTTTTTCAGAATACTCTAAGAAGGAATCCTGACGTTATTCCAGCTTCATTCCAAGTCTGGGGGAGACATCAACTATCCAGTGTGTCTCTCAGGTAATTTCAGATTATTCTGATGTAGGATTTTAAAAATAAAGCCTACAATGTCTAATACATAGTATAATTTAAATCTTTTTCAGGCTATTAAATGCATTATTTTCTCTTTTTCAGGCTAATCTAAAAAGGAATCCTGACGTTATTCAGGCTTCATTCCAAGTCTGGGGGAGACATCACCTATCCACTGTGTCTTTCAGGTAATTTCAGAGCATTCTGATGTACAGTTTTAAAATTAAGGGCTTAAAAGTACAGCTATAATTATGTTTTTTCAGGCGGTTAAAGGCATTATTTTCTCTTTTTCAGGCTACTCTAAAAAGGAATCCTGACGTTGTTCCAGCTTCATTCCAAGTCTGGGGGAGACATCACCTATCCAGTGTGTCTCTCAGGTAATTTCAGAGCATTCTGATGTAGGACTTTAAAAATAAAGCCTACAATGGATAATACATAGTATAATTTAAATCTTTTTCAGGCTATTAAATGCATTATTTTCTCTTTTTCAGAATACTCTAAGAAGGAATCCTGACGTTATTCCAGCTTCATTCCAAGTCTGGGGGAGACATCACCTATCCACTTTGTCTCTAAGGTAATTTCAGAGCATTCTGATGTACGGTTTTAAAATTAAAGGCTTAAAAGTAAAGCTCTATTGAAATTTTTTCAGGATGTTAAAGGCTTATTTTTGTCTTTTTCAGGCTACTCTAAAAAGACATCCTGACGTTATTCCAGATTCATTCCAAGTCTGGGGGAGACATCACCTATCCAGTGTGTATCTCAGGTAATTTCAGAGCATTCTGATGTAGGACTTTAAAAATAAAGCCTACAATGTATAATGCATAGTACAATTTAAATCTTTTTCAGGCTATTAAATGCATTATTTTCTCTTTTTCAGGCTACTCTAAAAAGGAATCCTGACGTTATTACAGCTTCATCCCAAGTCTGGGGGAGACATCACCTATCCACTGTGTCTTTCAGGTAATTTCAGAGCATTCTGATGTACAGTTTTAAAATTAAGGGCTTAAAAGTACAGCTATATTGACGTTTTTTCAGGCGGTTAAAGGCATTATTTTCTCTTTTTCAGGCTACTCTAAAAACGAATCCTGACGTTATTCCAGCTTCTTTCCAAGTCTGGGAGAGACATCACCTATCCATTGTGTCCCTCAGGTAATTTCAGAGCATTCGGATGTACGGTTTTAAAATTAAGGGCGTAAAAGTAAAGCTCTATTGACATTTTTTCAGGATGTTAAAGGCTTATTTTTGTCTTTTTCAGGCTACTCTAAAAAGACATCCTGACGTTATTCCAGCTTCATTCCAAGTCTGTGGGAGACTTCACCTATCCATTGTGTCTCTCAGGTAATTTCAGAGCATTCTGATGTAGGACTTTAAAAATAAAGCCTACAATGTATAATGCATAGTATAATTTAAATCTTTTTCAGGCTATTAAATTTATTATTTTCTCTTTTTCAGGCTACTCTAAAAAGGAATCCTGACGTTATTCCAGCTTCATTCCAAGTCTGGGAGAGACATCACCTATCCATTGTGTCCCTCAGGTAATTTCAGAGCATTCTGATGTACGGTTTTAAAATTAAGGGCTTAAAAGTAAAGCTCTATTGACATTTTTTCAGGCGGTTAAAGGCATTATTTTCTCTTTTTCAGAATACTCTAAGAAGGAATCCTGACGTTATTCTGTCATGGCGGGGTCCCGGCTGGTCGTGAGTCTGTCTCCCTTATTACTTTTCACTACTCTAAGTCTCGTTTGCCCAGCCTATCTTGTTTTGGTTTTGCCTTCCTGTTTTGGTTTTCCTGCTCTCCCGTCCGAAGCCAGCTGATCACACACACCTGCCCCCCGTCAACGCCAATCACCAACATCAGACGCACCTGCCAGCCTTCACCCGCTCCAGCCATCCACACCTGCCTGCCATCATCATCTACTCCTGTTTATATACCCCGGCTCTGCATCCACTCTTCACTTGATCGTCAGATCAGCTACATGGTTAATCTCCGGCCGGCTGGCTTCGGACCCCCACCAGTCCTCCTCCCACGGCGTCTCCTCCTCATCATCCTGCTCTGCCCCTCGCACTGCTGCACCTCTGCCACCGCAGCTCTCCACTCTCATCTCTCCCTTTCGCCGCCACCCGGCTCCGTCCTCCGTGTCTCTGCTCGCCGTGCCCTCGCCCCCTCCTCGGCCCTCGCTCCCGGCTCCTCCTGCACAGTCTCCCCGGTCCGCCACCCACCTGCTCCTGGCGTCCATCTCCCTATTTCCATCCCCCTTTTTCCTAATAAATACCTTCCCTGTGAGCCGTGCATTTGAGTCCATCCTTCTGTCCCCCCTAACAGTACGATCAAGTCACCCATGGACTCAGCCGGCTCACCCCCCGCTCCCGATCCCTCTCCTTCCCCCCAGGACTTAGCCTTCGCTGTAGCCGCCCAGGGTTCGTTGCTCGGCCATCACACCTCAGCCCTTACGGCTATGGCCGAGGCTATCCGCTCCCTGACTGGCGACGTTCAGCAACTAGCTAGGCAGCTTGGTTCCCTCCACTCTTCCGTTCCTGCCGACAACACCACTCCGGTCACCTCCCCGTCTGCTCCGCCTGCTCCCCTCACGCATCCTGCTCCGGTTAATTCCGTCCCGTCACCCCCCTCTGAAACCCCTGTGTCTACGCCCGACAAATTCTCCGGCGTGCTGGGAACATGCGAGGGGTTCTTAGTACAGTGCTCCCTGGTGTTTAGCAGACAACCAGTAACCTTCCGCTCCGACGAGGCCAGAGTGTGTTTTGTGGCGGGGTTGCTCCGCGATCGCGCGCTATCCTGGTACGCCGCGGTGAGTCAGGGGAGGCCGGACCTCCTCGCCTCATACTCCTCCTTCGAGGAGGAGCTGAGGCGGGTGTTCGACCACCCCGTGCGGGGCCTGGAGAAGGCCTCCCGCCTCATGTCTCTCCGGCAGGGGGACCGCAGCGTCGCGGAGTACTCCGTCGACTTCCGCATCTTGGCCGCCGGCTCGGAGTGGAACAACCAGGCCCTCCGCTGCGCGTTCCTGGCTGGGCTCAGTGACAAAATCAAAGACATCTTGGCCACCAGGGACGAGCCGGGGGACCTGGACGGTCTAATCGGTGCAGCAATCGACTTAGACAATCGCATCCGGGAGAGGGAGAGAGAGCGCGGTCCTCGGGGATCCACCTCTACCCGGGTCGGTCCGCCACCGTCTAGGGTCTCTGTTCCCCCGCTTTCCCAGTCACGACCCGTCGTCCCTCACGCTCGATCCGTGTCCCCGCCTCCGGAGCCCATGCAGCTAGGTAAAGCTCGTCTGTCCCCAGGGGAACGTGAGCGTCGCCGCCTCGCGGGTCTTTGCCTGTATTGCGGGCAATCCGGCCATTTTCTCTCCTCTTGTACCGTCCGGCCAAAAGAGCAGGCTCGTCAGTAGCAGTGGGAGCTCTGGCGAGCCAAACTCCTCCCAAACAGCGCATATTGTTAGATGTCTCCCTGTCCTGGCGGGACGTCTCCGTCCCCCTGGGGGCACTAGTTGACTCGGGTGCAGACGAAAGCTTTATCGACATCGAACTCGCCCGCCAACTGTCTATTCCCCACATCCCGCTCGACACTCCTCTCCGGGCCACCAGTCTCAACGGCCAGTCCCTCGGCACTATTACACACTGCACCCCCCCGTTACGTCTCCTCACCTCCGGTAATCACCATGAGACCCTCTCTCTTCACCTCATTTCCTCCCCGGCCTCTCCCATTGTCCTTGGTTTCCCCTGGCTCGCCACTCACAACCCCAATGTGGACTGGGCGCGGGGGAAGATCAGAAACTGGAGTGCAGCCTGCCATTCCTCCTGTCTTCTGTCAGCGCTAGCCCCCGGTAACATTGCCACGTTCGATAAACCTCTCAACCCCTCTGACCTGTCTTCGGTCCCGACGGAATACCACGACCTAGCCCTGGTGTTCAGTCGGGACCAGGCCACATCCTTGCCCCCACACCGCCCCTACGACTGCTCCATAGCCCTCCTCCCGGACGCCCCTCTGCCCACTAGTCGGTTATTTAAGCTATCCGGTCCGGAGAGGGAGGCTATGGAGCAGTATATTAAGGAGTCCCTCGCCGCCGGCATCATCCGCCCATCCTCGTCCCCGCTGGGCGCCGGTTTTTTCTTCGTTGCCAAGAAAGACAAAACCCTCCGCCCGTGTATCGACTACCGGGGGCTCAACGCAATCACGGTCAGAAACAAGTACCCATTACCCCTTATGGACTCTGTCTACGGGTCCCTCTCCCGGTCCACGGTGTTCACCAAGTTGGACCTCCGTAACGCTTACCATCTGGTCCGGATCCGGGAGGGGGACGAGTGGAAAACAGCCTTTAACACCCCTCTCGGTCACTATGAGTATTTAGTAATGCCCTTTGGTCTTACCAATGCACCTGCTGTTTTCCAGGCCCTCGTCAATGATGTCCTTCGTGACTACCTCCACCGCTTCGTCTTCGTGTACCTGGACGACATCCTGATCTTCTCCCGTGACCCAGTCCAGCACACAGAACATGTCCGGTTAGTGCTGCAGCGGCTCCTGGAGAACCGGTTGTTCGTGAAGGCCGAGAAGTGTGAGTTCGGTGTTTCCTCAGTTCAGTTCCTTGGTTTCATTATTGAGTGCGGGCAGTTACGGGCTGACCCTGCTAAGATTAAAGCCGTGGTCGACTGGCCCACTCCCACGTCTGTCAAACAGTTGCAACGCTTCCTAGGGTTTGCCAACTTTTACAGACGATTTATACGAAACTACAGTTCTGTAGCCGCTCCGCTCACCCGACTCACCTCACCTTCCGTCTCTTTCACTTGGTCTCCAGAAGCTGCTGCAGCCTTCTCCCGTCTAAAATCCCTATTCACTTCCGCCCCTATCCTCTCTAACCCTGATCCTGCCCTTCAGTTTATAGTGGAGGTGGACGCCTCGGACGTGGGGGTGGGGGCCACCCTGTCCCAGCGCACCCCCTCGGATCAAAAACTCCATCCATGTGCTTTCTTTTCTAAACGCCTCACCTCCACAGAGCAGAACTACTGTGTGGGGGACCGGAGCTTCTAGCCGTCAAACTAGCCTTGGAGGAGTGGAGACACTGGCTGGAGGGCGCCCAACAACCCTTCCTCGTCTGGACCGACCATAAAAACCTCGCCTATCTCCACTCAGCCCAGAGACTGAACGCACGCCAAGCCAGGTGGGCCCTGTTTTTTACTCGTTTCTGCTTTACCTTGTCCTATCGCCCCGGATCCAGGAACACCAAGCCTGACGCCCTATCCCGCCTCCACTCCTCTGATGACTCGGTCAACCCACCCGAATTCATCCTCCCCCGTTCTTGCCTGGTGGCCTCCCTGGTCTGGGAGGTGGAGTCCGCCGTCCGTCGTGCCCAGGCCACTGACCCCGACCCCGGTACCGGACCAGCCGACCGCCTCTACGTCCCCCCTAGTGCCCGTTCCCAGGTCCTGCAGTGGGCACATGCCTCCCGCTTCAGCTGCCATCCCGGCAGAGCCAGAACACTGTACCTGCTCCGCCAACGGTTCTGGTGGGACACGGCAGAGAAAGATTGCCGGGATTTCGTTGCTGCCTGCGAGGTGTGTGCCCGCGCCAAACCATCCCATCAACGGCCCGCCGGTCTGCTCCGTCCCCTCCCGGTCCCCGGTCGGCCCTGGTCTCATATCGCCATAGACTTCGTCACAGGCTTGCCCAGCTCCAAGGGTAATACGGTCATCCTGACCGTAGTGGACCGGTTCTCGAAGTCCGTCCACTTTGTCCCACTGCCTAAGCTACCCACAGCCCTGGAAACCGCCAAACTCCTCGTCCATCATGTCTTCC
The DNA here is from genome assembly GCF_008692095.1 of Etheostoma spectabile. NCBI lineage: Eukaryota > Metazoa > Chordata > Actinopteri > Perciformes > Percidae > Etheostoma > Etheostoma spectabile. Next base: position 28,684 of record NW_022605019.1, read on the forward strand.
GGCTACACGGCATACCCCTGGATATCGTCTCCGACCGGGGACCCCAGTTCACCTCCCAGGTTTGGAGGTCCTTCTGCCAAGCCCTCGGCGCCACCGTCAGCTTGTCTTCGGGTTACCACCCACAGACCAACGGGCAGACCGAGCGGGCCAACCAGGACCTGGGAGCTGCTCTCCGGTGTGTGGCGTACCGTACCCCGTCCTCCTGGAGTAGCCATCTTCCTTGGGTGGAGTACGCCCACAATTCCCTGCCCAGTGCTGCCACTGGGATCTCCCCCTTCCAGTGTGCTCTGGGATTTCAACCACCACTCTTCCCGGCCTTGGAAAAGGAAGTGGTGGTCCCCTCGGTCCAAGCGCACCTTCGGCGGTGCCAACGGGTGTGGCGGGAGGCCCGAGCCGCACTACAACGGACCGCGGTCCTCAACAAACGCCTGGCCGACCGCCACCGGAGACCAGCCCCCGCTTATCGGCCCGGCCAGAAGGTGTGGTTGTCATCCCAGGATCTCCCGCTTCACACTTCCTCCAAGAAGCTCACGCCACGGTTCGTGGGTCCCTATGTGGTCGAAGCTGTCCTGTCTCCCACCAACGTCAGACTCAAACTCCCGTCCCACTTCAGGATCCACCCCGTATTCCACGTGTCCCGGGTCAAACCGGTCGCCACCAGTTCCCACTCCGTCCCAGTGGCAGCACCTCCTCCCCCACGGATCATCGACGGCCACCCGGCCTATACGGTACGTCGCCTCCTGGACGTGCAGCGCAGGGGTCGGGGATACCGGTACCTGGTGGACTGGGCCGGCTACGGCCCGGAGGAACGCTCTTGGGTCCCAGCCAGCCAAATCCTGGATCGCACGCTACTGGACGAGTTCTACAGGGCCCACCCGAACAAGCCTGGCGGCCCGCCCGGAGGCGTCCGTTGAGGAGGGGGTACTGTCATGGCGGGGTCCCGGCTGGTCGTGAGTCTGTCTCCCTTATTACTTTTCACTACTCTAAGTCTCGTTTGCCCAGCCTATCTTGTTTTGGTTTTGCCTTCCTGTTTTGGTTTTCCTGCTCTCCCGTCCGAAGCCAGCTGATCACACACACCTGCCCCCCGTCAACGCCAATCACCAACATCAGACGCACCTGCCAGCCTTCACCCGCTCCAGCCATCCACACCTGCCTGCCATCATCATCTACTCCTGTTTATATACCCCGGCTCTGCATCCACTCTTCACTTGATCGTCAGATCAGCTACATGGTTAATCTCCGGCCGGCTGGCTTCGGACCCCCCACCAGTCCTCCTCCCACGGCGTCTCCTCCTCATCATCCTGCTCTGCCCCTCGCACTGCTGCACCTCTGCCACCGCAGCTCTCCACTCTCATCTCTCCCTTTCGCCGCCACCCGGCTCCGTCCTCCGTGTCTCTGCTCGCCGTGCCCTCGCCCCCTCCTCGGCCCTCGCTCCCGGCTCCTCCTGCACAGTCTCCCCGGTCCGCCACCCACCTGCTCCTGGCGTCCATCTCCCTATTTCCATCCCCCTTTTTCCTAATAAATACCTTCCCTGTGAGCCGTGCATTTGAGTCCATCCTTCTGTCCCCCCTAACATATTCCAGCTTCATTCCAAGTCTGGGGGAGACATCACCTATCCAGTGTGTCTCTCAGGTAATTTCAGATTATTCTGATGTAGGATTTTAAAAATAAAGCCTACAATGTCTAATACATAGTATAATTTAAATCTTTTTCAGGCTATTAAATGCATTATTTTCTCTTTTTCAGGCTAATCTAAAAAGGAATCCTGACGTTATTCAGGCTTCATTCCAAGTCTGGGGGAGACATCACCTATCCACTGTGTCTTTCAGGTAATTTCAGAGCATTCTGATGTACAGTTTTAAAATTAAGGGCTTAAAAGTAAAGCTCTATTGACATTTTTTCAGGATGTTAAAGGCTTATTTTTGTCTTTTTCAGGCTACTCTAAAAAGGAATCCTGACGTTATTCCAGCTTCATTCCAAGTGTGTGGGAGATATAACCTATCCAGTGTGTCTCTCAGGTAATTTCAGAGCATTCTGATCTAGGATTCTAAAAATAAAGCCTACAATGTCTAATACATAGTATACTTTAAATCTTTTTCAGGCTATTAAATGCATTATTTTCTCTTTTTCAGGCTACTCTAACATGGTATCCTGACGTTATTCCAGCTTCATTCCAAGTCTGGGGGAGACATCACCTATCCAGTGTGTCTCTCAGGTAATTTCAGAGCATTCTGATGTAGGATTTTAAAAATAAAGCCTACAATGTCTAACACAGTATAATTTAAATCCTTTTCAGGCTATTAAATGCATTATTTTCTCTTTTTCAGAATACTCTAAGAAGGAATCCTGATGTTATTCCAGCTTCATTCCAAGACTGGGGGAGACATCACCTATCCAGTGTGTCTCTCAGGTAATTTCAGAGCATTCTAATGTAGGACTTTAAAAATAAAGCCTACAATGTCTAATACATAGTATAATTTAAATCTTTTTCAGGCTATTAAATGCATTATTTTCTCTTTTTCAGGCTACTCTAAAAAGGAATCCTGACGTTATTCCAGCTTCATTCAAAGTCTGGGGGAGACATCACCTATCCACTTTGTCTCTAAGGTAATTTCAGAGGATTCTGATGGACAGTTTTAAAATTAAGGGCTTAAAAGTAAAGCTATATTGACGTTTTTTCAGGCGGTTAAAGGCATTATTTTCTCTTTTTCAGGCTACTCTAAAAGGAATCCTGACGTTATTCCAGCTTCATTCCAAGTCTGGGGGAGACATCACCTATCATGTGTGTCTCTCAGGTAATTTCAGAGCATTCTGATGTAGGATTTTAAAAATAAAGCCTACAATGTCTAATACATAGTATAATTTAAATCTTTTTCAGGCTATTAAATGCATTATTTTCTCTTTTTCAGGCTACTCTAAAAAGGAATCCTGACGTTATTCCAGCTTCATTCCAAGTCTGGGAGAGACATCACCTATCCATTGTGTCCCTCAGGTAATTTCAGAGCATTCGGATGTAGGACTTTAAAATAAAGCCTAAAATGGATAATACATAGTATAATTTAAATCTTTTTCAGGCTATTAAATGCATTATTTTCTCTTTTTCAGAATACTCTAAGAAGACATCCTGACGTTATTCCAGCTTCATTCCAAGTCTGGGGGAGACATCACCTATCCAGTGTGTCTCTCAGGTAATTTCAGAGCATTCTAATGTAGGACTTTAAAAATAAAGCCTACAATGTCTAATACATAGTATAATTTAATTCTTTTTCAGGCTATTAAATGCATTATTTTCTCTTTTTCAGGCTTCTCTAACATGGTATCCTGACGTTATTCCAGCTTCATTCCAAGTCTGGGGGAGACATCACCTATCCAGTGTGTCTCTCAGGTAATTTCAGAGCATTCTAATGTAGGACTTTAAAAATAAAGCCTACAATGTCTAATACATAGTATAATTTAAATCTTTTTCAGGCTATTAAATGCATTATTTTCTCTTTTTCAGGCTACTCTAAAAAGGAATCCTGACGTTATTCCAGCTTCATTCAAAGTCTGGGGGAGACATCACCTATCCACTTTGTCTCTAAGGTAATTTCAGAGGATTCTGATGGACAGTTTTAAAATTAAGGGCTTAAAAGTAAAGCTATATTGACGTTTTTTCAGGCGGTTAAAGGCATTATTTTCTCTTTTTCAGGCTACTCTAAAAAGGAATCCTGACGTTATTCCAGCTTCATTCCAAGTCTGGGGGAGACATCACCTATCATGTGTGTCTCTCAGGTAATTTCAGAGCATTCTGATGTAGGATTTTAAAAATAAAGCCTACAATGTCTAATACATAGTATAATTTAAATCTTTTCAGGCTATTAAATGCATTATTTTCTCTTTTTCAGGCTACTCTAAAAAGGAATCCTGACGTTATTCCAGCTTCATTCCAAGTCTGGGAGAGACATCACCTATCCATTGTGTCCCTCAGGTAATTTCAGAGCATTCGGATGTAGGACTTTAAAAATAAAGCCTAAAATGGATAATACATAGTATAATTTAAATCTTTTTCAGGCTATTAAATGCATTATTTTCTCTTTTTCAGAATACTCTAAGAAGACATCCTGACGTTATTCCAGCTTCATTCCAAGTCTGGGGGAGACATCACCTATCCAGTGTGTCTCTCAGGTAATTTCAGAGCATTCTAATGTAGGACTTTAAAAATAAAGCCTACAATGTCTAATACATAGTATAATTTAATTCTTTTTCAGGCTATTAAATGCATTATTTTCTCTTTTTCAGGCTTCTCTAACATGGTATCCTGACGTTATTCCAGCTTCATTCCAAGTCTGGGGGAGACATCACCTATCCAGTGTGTCTCTCAGGTAATTTCAGAGCATTCTAATGTAGGACTTTAAAATAAAGCCTACAATGTCTAATACATAGTATAATTTAAATCTTTTTCAGGCTATTAAATGCATTATTTTCTCTTTTTCAGGCTACTCTAAAAAGGAATCCTGACGTTATTCCAGCTTCATTCAAAGTCTGGGGGAGACATCACCTATCCACTTTGTCTCTAAGGTAATTTCAGAGGATTCTGATGGACAGTTTTAAAATTAAGGGCTTAAAAGTAAAGCTATATTGACGTTTTTTCAGGCGGTTAAAGGCATTATTTTCTCTTTTTCAGGCTACTCTAAAAAGGAATCCTGACGTTATTCCAGCTTCATTCCAAGTCTGGGGGAGACATCACCTATCATGTGTGTCTCTCAGGTAATTTCAGAGCATTCTGATGTAGGATTTTAAAAATAAAGCCTACAATGTCTAATACATAGTATAATTTAAATCTTTTTCAGGCTATTAAATGCATTATTTTCTCTTTTTCAGGCTACTCTAAAAAGGAATCCTGACGTTATTCCAGCTTCATTCCAAGTCTGGGAGAGACATCACCTATCCATTGTGTCCCTCAGGTAATTTCAGAGCATTCGGATGTAGGACTTTAAAAATAAAGCCTAAAATGGATAATACATAGTATAATTTAAATCTTTTTCAGGCTATTAAATGCATTATTTTCTCTTTTTCAGAATACTCTAAGAAGACATCCTGACGTTATTCCAGCTTCATTCCAAGTCTGGGGGAGACATCACCTATCCAGTGTGTCTCTCAGGTAATTTCAGAGCATTCTAATGTAGGACTTTAAAAATAAAGCCTACAATGTCTAATACATAGTATAATTTAATTCTTTTTCAGGCTATTAAATGCATTATTTTCTCTTTTTCAGGCTACTCTAACATGGTATCCTGACGTTATTCCAGCTTCATTCCAAGTCTGGGGGAGACATCACCTATCCAGTGTGTCTCTCAGGTAATTTCAGAGCATTCTGATGTAGGTTTAAAAATAAAGCCTACAATGTCTAATACATAGTATAATTTAAATCTTTTTCAGGCTATTAAATGCATTATTTTCTCTTTTTCAGGCTACTCTAAAAAGGAATCCTGACGTTATTCCAGCTTCATTCCAAGTCTGGGGGAGACATCACCTATCCATTTGTCTCTCAGGTAATTTCAGAGCATTCTGATGTACAGTTTTAAAATTAAGGGCTTAAAAGTAAAGCTATATTGACGTTTTTTCAGGCGGTTAAAGGCATTATTTTCTCTTTTTCAGGCTACTCTAAAAAGAATCCTGACGTTATTCCAGCTTCATTCCAAGTCTGGGGGAGACATCACCTATCCATGTGTGTCTCTCAGGTAATTTCAGAGCATTCTGATGTAGGATTTTAAAATAAAGCCTACAATGTAATACTATATTGAAATTTTTTCAGGCTATTAAAGCATTATTTTCTCTTTTTCAGGCTACTCTAAAAAGGAATCCTGACGTTATTCCAGCTTCATTCCAAGTCTGGGGAGACATCACCTATCCATGTGTCTCTCAGGTAATTTCAGAGCATTCGGATGTAGGACTTTAAAATTAAGGGCTAAAAGTAAAGCTAGTATTGAAATTTTTTCAGGCTGTTAAAGGCATTATTTTCTCTTTTTCAGGCTACTCTAAAAGACATCCTGACGTTATTCCAGCTTCATTCCAAGTCTGGGGGAGACATCACCTATCCAGTGTGTCTCTCAGGTAATTTCAGAGCATTCTGATGTAGGACTTTAAAAATAAAGCCTACAATGTCTAATACATAGTATAATTTAAATCTTTTTCAGGCTATTAAATGCATTATTTTCTCTTTTTCAGGCTACTCTAAAAAGGAATCCTGACGTTATTCCAGCTTCATTCCAAGTCTGGGGGAGACATCACCTATCCACTGTGTCTCTCAGGTAATTTCAGAGCATTCTGATGTACAGTTTTAAAATTAAGGGCTTAAAAGTACAGCTATATTGACGTTTTTTCAGGCGGTTAAAGGCATTATTTTCTCTTTTTCAGGCTACTCTAAAAAGGAATCCTGACGTTATTCCAGCTTCATTCCAAGTCTGGGGGAGACATCACCTATCCAGTGTGTCTCTCAGGTAATTTCAGAGCATTCTGATGTAGGACTTTAAAAATAAAGCCTACAATGTCTAATACATAGTATAATTTAAATCTTTTTCAGGCTATTAAATGCATTATTTTCTCTTTTTCAGGCTACTCTAAAAAGGAATCCTGACGTTATTCCAGCTTCATTCCAAGTCTGGGAGAGACATCACCTATCCATTGTGTCCCTCAGGTAATTTCAGAGCATTCTGATGTAGGTTTTTAAAATAAAGCCTAAAAGTAAGCTAGTATTGACATTTTTTCAGGATGTTAAAGGCATTATTTTCTCTTTTTCAGGCTACTCTAAAAGACATCCTGACGTTATTCCAGCTTCATTCCAAGTCTGGGGAGACATCACCTATCCAGTGTGTCTCTCAGGTAATTTCAGAGCATTCTGATGTAGGACTTTAAAAATAAAGCCTACAATGTATAATACATAGTATAATTTAAATCTTTTTCAGGCTATTAAATGCATTATTTTCTCTTTTTCAGGCTACTCTAAAAAGAATCCTGACGTTATTCCAGCTTCATTCCAAGTCTGGGGGAGACATCACCTATCCAGTGTGTCTCTCAGGTAATTTCAGAGCATTCTGATGTACAGTTTTAAAATAAGGGCTTAAAAGTACAGCTATATTGACGTTTTTTCAGGCGTTAAAGGCATTATTTTCTCTTTTTCAGGCTACTCTAAAAAGGAATCCTGACGTTATTCCAGCTTCATTCCAAGTCTGGGGGAGACATCACCTATCCAGTGTGTCTCTCAGGTAATTTCAGAGCATTCTGATGTAGGTTTTAAAATAAAGCCTACAATGTCTAATACATAGTATAATTTAAATCTTTTTCAGGCTATTAAAGCATTATTTTCTCTTTTTCAGGCTACTCTAAAAGGAATCCTGACGTTATTCCAGCTTCATTCCAAGTCTGGGGGAGACATCACCTATCCACTGTGTCTTCAGGTAATTTCAGAGCATTCTGATGTACAGTTTTAAAATTAAGGGCTTAAAAGTACAGCTATATTGACGTTTTTTCAGGCGGTTAAAGGCATTATTTTCTCTTTTTCAGGCTACTCTAAAAAGGAATCCTGACGTTATTCCAGCTTCATTCCAAGTCTGGGGGAGACATCACCTATCCAGTGTGTCTCTCAGGTAATTTCAGAGCATTCTGATGTAGGACTTTAAAAATAAAGCCTACAATGTCTAATACAGTATAATTTAAATCTTTTTCAGGCTATTAAATGCATTATTTTCTCTTTTTCAGGCTACTCTAAAAAGGAATCCTGACGTTATTCCAGCTTCATTCCAAGTCTGGGGGAGACATCACCTATCCATTGTGTCTCTCAGGTAATTTCAGAGCATTCTGATGTACGGTTTTTAAAATTAAGGCTAAAAGTAAAGCTCTATTGACATTTTTTCAGGATGTTAAAGCTTATTTTTGTCTTTTTCAGGCTACTCTAAAAAGAATCCTGACGTTATTCCAGCTTCATTCCAAGTCTGGGGGAGACATCACCTATCCATTGTGTCTCTCAGGTAATTTCAGAGCATTCTGATGTAGGACTTTAAAAATAAAGCCTACAATGTATAATGCATAGTATAATTTAAATCTTTTCAGGCTATTAAATGCATTATTTTCTCTTTTTCAGGCTACTCTAAAAAGGAATCCTGACGTTATTCCAGCTTCATTCCAAGTCTGGGGGAGACATCACCTATCCACTGTGTCTTTCAGGTAATTTCAGAGCATTCTGATGTACAGTTTTAAAATTAAGGCTTAAAAGTACAGCTATATTGACGTTTTTTCAGGCGGTTAAAGGCATTATTTTCTCTTTTTCAGGCTACTCTAAAAAGGAATCCTGACGTTATTCCAGCTTCATTCCAAGTCTGGGGGAGACATCACCTATCCAGTGTGTCTCTCAGGTAATTTCAGAGCATTCTGATGTAGGATTTAAAAATAAAGCCTACAATGTATAATACATAGTATAATTTAAATCTTTTTCAGGCTATTAAATGCATTATTTTCTCTTTTTCAGAATACTCTAAAAAGGAATCCTGACGTTATTCCAGCTTCATTCCAAGTCTGGAGGGAGACATCACCTATCCACTGTGTCTTTCAGGTAATTTCAGAGCATTCTGATGTACAGTTTTAAAATTAAGGGCTTAAAAGTACAGCTATATTGACGTTTTTTCAGGCGGTTAAAGGCATTATTTTCTCTTTTTCAGGCTACTCTAAAAAGGAATCCTGACGTTATTCCAGCTTCATTCCAAGTCTGGGGGAGACATCACCTATCCAGTGTGTCTCTCAGGTAATTTCAGAGCATTCTGATGTAGGATTTTAAAAATAAAGCCTACAATGTCTAATACATAGTATAATTTAAATCTTTTTCAGGCTATTAAATGCATTATTTTCTCTTTTTCAGGCTACTCTAAAAAGGAATCCTGACGTTATTCCAGCTTCATTCCAAGTCTGGGGGAGACATCACCTATCCAGTGTGTCTCTCAGGTAATTTCAGAGCATTCTGATGTAGGATTTTAAAAATAAAGCCTACAATGTCTAATACATAGTATAATTTAAATCTTTTTCAGGCTATTAAATGCATTATTTTCTCTTTTTCAGGCTACTCTAAAAAGGAATCCTGACGTTATTCCAGCTTCATTCCAAGTCTGGGGGAGACATCACCTATCCATTGTGTCTCTCAGGTAATTTCAGAGCATTCTGATGTACGTTTTAAAATTAAGGGCTTAAAAGTAAAGCTATATTGACATTTTTTCAGGATGTTAAAGGCATTATTTTTGTCTTTTTCAGGCTACTCTAAAAAGGAATCCTGACGTTATTCCAGCTTCATTCCAAGTCTGGGGGAGACATCACCTATCCAGTGTGTCTCTCAGGTAATTTCAGAGCATTCTGATGTAGGACTTTAAAATTAAGCCTAAAAGTAAAGCATAGTATTTTAAATCTTTTTCAGGCTATTAAAGGCATTATTTTCTCTTTTTCAGGCTACTCTAAAAAGGAATCCTGACGTTATTCCAGCTTCATTCCAAGTCTGGGGGAGACATCACCTATCCAGTGTGTCTTCAGGTAATTTCAGAGCATTCTGATGTAGGTTTTTAAAATTAAGGGCTAAAAGTACAGCTATATTGAAATTTTTTCAGGCTATTAAAGGCATTATTTTCTCTTTTTCAGGCTACTCTAAAAAGGAATCCTGACGTTATTCCAGCTTCATTCCAAGTCTGGGGGAGACATCACCTATCCAGTGTGTCTCTCAGGTAATTTCAGAGCATTCTGATGTAGGACTTAAAAATAAAGCCTAAATGTAATACATAGTATAATTTAATCTTTTTCAGGCTATTAAATGCATTATTTTCTCTTTTTCAGGCTACTCTAAAAAGGAATCCTGACGTTATTCCAGCTTCATTCCAAGTCTGGGGGAGACATCACCTATCCAGTGTGTCTCTCAGGTAATTTCAGAGCATTCTGATGTAGGTTTTAAAATAAAGCCTAAAAGTAATACTAGTATTTTAAATTTTTTTCAGGCTGTTAAATGCATTATTTTCTCTTTTTCAGGCTACTCTAAAAAGGAATCCTGACGTTATTCCAGCTTCATTCCAAGTCTGGGAGAGACATCACCTATCCATGTGTCCTCAGGTAATTTCAGAGCATTCTGATGTACGATTTAAAAATAAGCCTAAAATGTAAACTCTATATGAAATTTTTTCAGGATGTTAAAGGCTTATTTTCTCTTTTTCAGGCTACTCTAAAAAGGAATCCTGACGTTATTCCAGCTTCATTCCAAGTCTGGGGAGACATCACCTATCCAGTGTGTCTCTCAGGTAATTTCAGAGCATTCTGATGTAGGATTTAAAATTAAGCCTACAATGTCTAATACATAGTATAATTTAAATCTTTTTCAGGCTATTAAATGCATTATTTTCTCTTTTTCAGGCTACTCTAAAAAGGAATCCTGACGTTATTCCAGCTTCATTCCAAGTCTGGGGGAGACATCACCTATCCATTGTGTCCCTCAGGTAATTTCAGAGCATTCTGATGTACGGTTTTAAAATTAAGGGCTTAAAAGTACAGCTATATTGACATTTTTTCAGGCGGTTAAAGGCATATTTTCTCTTTTTCAGGCTACTCTAAAAAGAATCCTGACGTTATTCCAGCTTCATTCCAAGTCTGGGGGAGACATCACCTATCCACTGTGTCTCTCAGGTAATTTCAGAGCATTCTGATGTACAGTTTAAAAATAAAGGCTTACAAGTACAGCTATATTGACGTTTTTTCAGGCGGTTAAAGCATTATTTTCTCTTTTTCAGGCTACTCTAAAAAGAATCCTGACGTTATTCCAGCTTCATTCCAAGTCTGGGGGAGACATCACCTATCCAGTGTGTCTCTCAGGTAATTTCAGAGCATTCTGATGTAGGACTTTAAAAATAAAGCCTACAATGTCTAATACATAGTATAATTTAATTTTTTCAGGCTATTAAATGCATTATTTTCTCTTTTTCAGGCTACTCTAAAAAGGAATCCTGACGTTATTCCAGCTTCATTCCAAGTCTGGGGGAGACATCACCTATCCACTGTGTCTCTCAGGTAATTTCAGAGCATTCTGATGTACGGTTTTAAAATTAAAGGCTTAAAAGTAAAGCTCTATTGAAATTTTTTCAGGATGTTAAAGGCTTATTTTTGTCTTTTTCAGGCTACTCTAAAAAGAATCCTGACGTTATTCCAGCTTCATTCCAAGTCTGGGGGAGACATCACCTATCCAGTGTGTCTCTCAGGTAATTTCAGAGCATTCTGATGTAGGACTTTAAAAATAAGGCCTACAATGTATAATGCTATAATTAAATCTTTTTCAGGCTATTAAATGCATTATTTTCTCTTTTTCAGGCTACTCTAAAAAGGAATCCTGACGTTATTCCAGCTTCATTCCAAGTCTGGGGGAGACATCACCTATCCACTGTGTCTTTCAGGTAATTTCAGAGCATTCTGATGTACAGTTTAAAATTAAGGGCTTAAAAGTACAGCTATAATTATTTTTCAGGCGGTTAAAGGCATTATTTTCTCTTTTTCAGGCTACTCTAAAAAGGAATCCTGACGTTATTCCAGCTTCATTCCAAGTCTGGGGAGACATCACCTATCCAGTGTGTCTCTCAGGTAATTTCAGAGCATTCTGATGTAGGACTTTAAAAATAAAGCCTACAATGGTAATACATAGTATAATTTAAATCTTTTTCAGGCTATTAAATGCATTATTTTCTCTTTTTCAGGCTACTCTAAAAGGAATCCTGACGTTATTCCAGCTTCATTCCAAGTCTGGGGAGACATCACCTATCCAGTGTGTCTCTCAGGTAATTTCAGAGCATTCTGATGTAGGACTTTAAAAATAAAGCCTACAATGTCTAATACATAGTATAATTTAATTCTTTTTCAGGCTATTAAATGCATTATTTTCTCTTTTTCAGGCTACTCTAAAAAGGAATCCTGACGTTATTCCAGCTTCATTCCAAGTCTGGGGGAGACATCACCTATCCACTTTGTCTCTCAGGTAATTTCAGAGCATTCTGATGTACGGTTTTAAAATTAAAGGCTTAAAAGTAAAGCTCTATTGAAATTTTTTCAGGATGTTAAAGGCTTATTTTTGTCTTTTTCAGGCTACTCTAAAAAGAATCCTGACGTTATTCCAGCTTCATTCCAAGTCTGGGGGAGACATCACCTATCCAGTGTGTCTCTCAGGTAATTTCAGAGCATTCTGATGTAGGACTTTAAAAATAAAGCCTACAATGTATAATGCATAGTATAATTTAAATCTTTTTCAGGCTATTAAATGCATTATTTTCTCTTTTTCAGGCTACTCTAAAAAGGAATCCTGACGTTATTCCAGCTTCATCCAAGTCTGGGGGAGACATCACCTATCCACTGTGTCTTTCAGGTAATTTCAGAGCATTCTGATGTACAGTTTTAAAATTAAGGGCTTAAAAGTACAGCTATATTATGTTTTTTCAGGCGGTTAAAGGCATTATTTTCTCTTTTTCAGGCTACTCTAAAAAGGAATCCTGACGTTATTCCAGCTTCATTCCAAGTCTGGGGGAGACATCACCTATCCAGTGTGTCTCTCAGGTAATTTCAGAGCATTCTGATGTAGGACTTTAAAAATAAAGCCTACAATGGATAATACATAGTATAATTTAAATCTTTTTCAGGCTATTAAATGCATTATTTTCTCTTTTTCAGAATACTCTAAAAGGAATCCTGACGTTATTCCAGCTTCATTCCAAGTCTGGGGGACATCACCTATCCAGTGTGTCTCTCAGGTAATTTCAGAGCATTCTGATGTAGGACTTTAAAAATAAAGCCTACAATGTCTAATACATAGTATAATTTAATTCTTTTTCAGGCTATTAAATGCATTATTTTCTCTTTTTCAGGCTACTCTAAAAGGAATCCTGACGTTATTCCAGCTTCATTCCAAGTCTGGGGGAGACATCACCTATCCACTTTGTCTCTCAGGTAATTTCAGAGCATTCTGATGTACGGTTTTAAAATTAAAGGCTTAAAAGTAAAGCTCTATTGAAATTTTTTCAGGATGTTAAAGGCTTATTTTTGTCTTTTTCAGGCTACTCTAAAAAGAATCCTGACGTTATTCCAGCTTCATTCCAAGTCTGGGGGAGACATCACCTATCCAGTGTGTCTCTCAGGTAATTTCAGAGCATTCTGATGTAGGATTTTAAAAATAAAGCCTACAATGTATAATACATAGTATAATTTAAATCTTTTTCAGGCTATTAAATGCATTATTTTCTCTTTTTCAGGCTACTCTAAAAAGGAATCCTGACGTTATTACAGCTTCATCCCAAGTCTGGGGGAGACATCACCTATCCACTGTGTCTTTCAGGTAATTTCAGAGCATTCTGATGTACAGTTTTAAAATTAAGGGCTTAAAAGTACAGCTATATTGACGTTTTTTCAGGCGGTTAAAGGCATTATTTTCTCTTTTTCAGGCTACTCTAAAAAGGAATCCTGATGTTATTCCAGCTTCATTCCAAGTGTGGGAGAGACATCACCTATCCATTGTGTCTCTCAGGTAATTTCAGAGCATTATGATGTACGGTTTTAAAATTAAGGGCTTAAAAGTACAGCTATATTGACATTTTTTCAGGATGTTAAAGGCTTATTTTTGTCTTTTCAGGCTACTCTAAAAAGACATCCTGACGTTATTCCAGCTTCATTCCAAGTCTGGGGGAGACATCACCTATCCACTGTGTCTTTCAGGTAATTTCAGAGCATTCTGATGTACAGTTTTAAAATTAAGGGCTTAAAAGTACAGCTATATTGACGTTTTTTCAGGCGGTTAAAGGCATTATTTTCTCTTTTTCAGGCTACTCTAAGAAGGAATCCTGACGTTATTCCAGCTTCATTCCAAGTCTGGGGGAGACATCACCTATCCAGTGTGTCTCTCAGGTAATTTCAGAGCATTCTGATGTAGGATTTTAAAAATAAAGCCTACAATGTCTAATACATAGTATAATTTAAATCTTTTTCAGGCTATTAAATGCATTATTTTCTCTTTTTCAGGCTACTCTAAAAAGGAATCCTGACGTTATTCCAGCTTCATTCCAAGTCTGGGGGAGACATCACCTATCCACTGTGTCTTTCAGGTAATTTCAGAGCATTCTGATGTACAGTTTTAAAATTAAGGGCTTAAAAGTACAGCTATAATTATGTTTTTTCAGGCGGTTAAAGGCATTATTTTCTCTTTTTCAGGCTACTCTAAAAAGGAATCCTGACGTTGTTCCAGCTTCATTCCAAGTCTGGGGGAGACATCACCTATCCAGTGTGTCTCTCAGGTAATTTCAGAGCATTCTGATGTAGGACTTTAAAAATAAAGCCTACAATGGATAATACATAGTATAATTTAAATCTTTTTCAGGCTATTAAATGCATTATTTTCTCTTTTTCAGAATACTCTAAGAAGGAATCCTGACGTTATTCCAGCTTCATTCCAAGTCTGGGGGAGACATCACCTATCCAGTGTGTCTCTCAGGTAATTTCAGAGCATTCTAATGTAGGACTTTAAAAATAAAGCCTACAATGTCTAATACATAGTATAATTTAATTCTTTTTCAGGCTATTAAATGCATTATTTTCTCTTTTTCAGGCTACTCTAAAAGGAATCCTGACGTTATTCCAGCTTCATTCCAAGTCTGGGGGAGACATCACCTATCCACTGTGTCTTTCAGGTAATTTCAGAGCATTCTGATGTACGGTTTTAAAATTAAAGGCTTAAAAGTAAAGCTCTATTGAAATTTTTTCAGGATGTTAAAGGCTTATTTTTGTCTTTTTCAGGCTACTCTAAAAAGACATCCTGACGTTATTCCAGCTTCATTCCAAGTCTGGGGGAGACATCACCTATCCAGTGTGTCTCTCAGGTAATTTCAGAGCATTCTGATGTAGGACTTTAAAAATAAAGCCTACAATGTATAATACATAGTATAATTTAAATCTTTTTCAGGCTATTAAATGCATTATTTTCTCTTTTTCAGGCTACTCTAAAAAGGAATCCTGACGTTATTCCAGCTTCATTCCAAGTCTGGGGGAGACATCACCTATCCATTGTGTCCCTCAGGTAATTTCAGAGCATTCTGATGTACGGTTTTAAAATTAAGGGCTTAAAAGTAAAGCTCTATTGACATTTTTTCAGGATGTTAAAGGCTTATTTTTGTCTTTTTCAGGCTACTCTAAAAAGACATCCTGACGTTATTCCAGCTTCATTCCAAGTCTGGGGGAGACATCACCTATCCAGTGTGTCTCTCAGGTAATTTCAGAGCATTCTGATGTAGGACTTTAAAAATAAAGCCTACAATGTATAATGCATAGTATAATTTAAATCTTTTTCAGGCTATTAAATGCATTATTTTCTCTTTTTCAGGCTACTCTAAAAAGGAATCCTGACGTTATTCCAGCTTCATTCCAAGTCTGGGGGAGACATCACCTATCCACTGTGTCTTTCAGGTAATTTCAGAGCATTCTGATGTACAGTTTTAAAATTAAGGGCTTAAAAGTACAGCTATATTGACGTTTTTTCAGGCGGTTAAAGGCATTATTTTCTCTTTTTCAGGCTACTCTAAAAAGGAATCCTGACGTTATTCCAGCTTCATTCCAAGTCTGGGAGAGACATCACCTATCCATTGTGTCCCTCAGGTAATTTCAGAGCATTCTGATGTACGGTTTTAAAATTAAGGGCTTAAAAGTAAAGCTCTATTGACATTTTTTCAGGATGTTAAAGGCTTATTTTTGTCTTTTTCAGGCTACTCTAAAAAGGAATCCTGACGTTATTCCAGCTTCATTCCAAGTCTGGGGGAGACATCACCTATCCAGTGTGTCTCTCAGGTAATTTCAGAGCATTCTGATGTAGGATTTAAAAATAAAGCCTACAATGTCTAATACATAGTATAATTTAAATCTTTTTCAGGCTATTAAATGCATTATTTTCTCTTTTTCAGGCTACTCTAAAAAGGAATCCTGACGTTATTCCAGCTTCATTCCAAGTCTGGGGGAGACATCACCTATCCAGTGTGTCTCTCAGGTAATTTCAGAGCATTCTGATGTAGGATTTAAAAATAAAGCCTACAATTTAACACAGTATAATTTAAATCTTTTCAGGCTATTAAATGCATTATTTTCTCTTTTTCAGGCTACTCTAAAAGGAATCCTGACGTTATTCCAGCTTCATTCCAAGTCTGGGGGAGACATCACCTATCCAGTGTGTCTCTCAGGTAATTTCAGAGCATTCTGATGTAGGACTTTAAAATAAAGCCTACAATGTCTAATACATAGTATAATTTAAATCTTTTTCAGGCTATTAAATGCATTATTTTCTCTTTTTCAGGCTACTCTAAAAAGGAATCCTGACGTTATTCCAGCTTCATTCCAAGTCTGGGGGAGACATCACCTATCCACTGTGTCTTTCAGGTAATTTCAGAGCATTCTGATGTACAGTTTTAAAAATAAAGCCTACAATTAACACAGTATAATTTAAATTTTTTCAGGCTATTAAAGGCATTATTTTCTCTTTTTCAGGCTACTCTAAAAAGGAATCCTGACGTTATTCCAGCTTCATTCCAAGTCTGGGGGAGACATCACCTATCCACTTTGTCTCTCAGGTAATTTCAGAGCATTCTGATGTACAGTTTTAAAATTAAGGGCTTAAAAGTAAAGCTATATTGACGTTTTTTCAGGCGGTTAAAGGCATTATTTTCTCTTTTTCAGGCTACTCTAAAAAGGAATCCTGACGTTATTCCAGCTTCATTCCAAGTCTGGGGGAGACATCACCTATCCATGTGTCTCTCAGGTAATTTCAGAGCATTCTGATGTAGGATTTTAAAAATAAAGCCTACAAGTCTAATACATAGTATAATTTAAATCTTTTCAGGCTATTAAATGCATTATTTTCTCTTTTTCAGGCTACTCTAAAAAGGAATCCTGACGTTATTCCAGCTTCATTCCAAGTCTGGGAGAGACATCACCTATCCATTGTGTCCCTCAGGTAATTTCAGAGCATTCTGATGTAGGATTTTAAAAATAAAGGCTACAATGTCTAATACATAGTATAATTTAAATCTTTTTAAGGCTATTAAATGCATTATTTTCTCTTTTTCAGGCTACTCTAAAAAGGAATCCTGACGTTATTCCAGCTTCATTCCAAGTCTGGGGGAGACATCACCTATCCACATTGTCCATAAGGTAATTTCAGAGCATTCTGATGTACGGTTTTAAAATTAAGGGCTTAAAAGTAAAGCTATATTGACATTTTTTCAGGATGTTAAAGGCTTACTTTTGTCTTTTTCAGGCTACTCTAAAAAGAAGTCCTGACGTTATTCCAGCTTCATTCCAAGTCTGGGAGAGACATCACCTATCCATTGTGTCCCTCAGGTAATTTCAGAGCATTCTGATGTACAGTTTAAAATTAAGGGCTTAAAAGTAAAGCTATATTGACGTTTTTTCAGGCGGTTAAAGGCATTATTTTCTCTTTTTCAGGCTACTCTAAAAAGGAATCCTGACGTTATTCCAGCTTCATTCCAAGTCTGGGGGAGACATCACCTATCCAGTGTGTCTCTCAGGTAATTTCAGAGCATTCTGATGTAGGATTTTAAAAATAAAGCCTACAATGTCTAATACATAGTATAATTTAAATCTTTTTCAGGCTATTAAATGCATTATTTTCTCTTTTTCAGGCTACTCTAAAAAGGAATCCTGACGTTATTCCAGCTTCATTCCAAGTCTGGGAGAGACATCACCTATCCATTGTGTCCCTCAGGTAATTTCAGAGCATTCGGATGTACGGTTTTAAAATTAAGGGCTTAAAAGTAAAGCTCTATTGAAATTTTTTCAGGATGTTAAAGGCTTATTTTTGTCTTTTTCAGGCTACTCTAAAAAGAATCCTGACGTTATTCCAGCTTCATTCCAAGTCTGGGGGAGACATCACCTATCCAGTGTGTCTCTCAGGTAATTTCAGAGCATTCTGATGTAGGACTTTAAAAATAAAGCCTACAATGTCTAATACATAGTATAATTTAAATCTTTTTCAGGCTATTAAATGCATTATTTTCTCTTTTTCAGGCTACTCTAAAAAGGAATCCTGACGTTATTCCAGCTTCATTCCAAGTCTGGGGGAGACATCACCTATCCATTGTGTCCCTCAGGTAATTTCAGAGCATTCTGATGTACGGTTTTAAAATTAAGGGCTTAAAAGTAAAGCTCTATTGACATTTTTTCAGGATGTTAAAGGCTTATTTTTGTCTTTTTCAGGCTACTCTAAAAAGAATCCTGACGTTATTCCAGCTTCATTCCAAGTCTGGGGAGACATCACCTATCCATTGTGTCTCTCAGGTAATTTCAGAGCATTCTGATGTAGGATTTTAAAAATAAAGCCTACAATGTCTAATACATAGTATAATTTAAATCTTTTTCAGGCTATTAAATGCATTATTTTCTCTTTTTCAGGCTACTCTAAAAAGGAATCCTGACGTTATTCCAGCTTCATTCCAAGTCTGGGGGAGACATCACCTATCCACTTTGTCTCTAAGGTAATTTCAGAGCATTCTGATGTACGGTTTTAAAATTAAGGGCTTAAAAGTAAAGCTCTATTGACATTTTTTCAGGATGTTAAAGGCTTATTTTTGTCTTTTTCAGGCTACTCTAAAAAGAATCCTGACGTTATTCCAGCTTCATTCCAAGTCTGGGAGAGACATCACCTATCCATTGTGTCCCTCAGGTAATTTCAGAGCATTCTGATGTACAGTTTTAAAATTAAGGGCTTAAAAGTACAGCTATATTGACGTTTTTTCAGGCGGTTAAAGGCATTATTTTCTCTTTTTCAGGCTACTCTAAAAAGGAATCCTGACGTTATTCCAGCTTCATTCCAAGTCTGGGGGAGACATCACCTATCCAGTGTGTCTCTCAGGTAATTTCAGAGCATTCTGATGTAGGATTTTAAAATAAAGCCTACAATGTCTAATACATAGTATAATTTAAATCTTTTCAGGCTATTAAATGCATTATTTTCTCTTTTTCAGGCTACTCTAAAAGGAATCCTGACGTTATTCCAGCTTCATTCCAAGTCTGGGAGAGACATCACCTATCCATTGTGTCTCTCAGGTAATTTCAGAGCATTCTGATGTAGGATTTTAAAAATAAAGCCTACAATGTCTAATACATAGTATAATTTAAATCTTTTTCAGGCTATTAAATGCATTATTTTCTCTTTTTCAGGCTACTCTAAAAAGGAATCCTGACGTTATTCCAGCTTCATTCCAAGTCTGGGGAGACATCACCTATCCACTTTGTCTCTCAGGTAATTTCAGAGCATTCTGATGTACGGTTTTAAAATTAAGGGCTTAAAAGTAAAGCTATATTGACATTTTTTCAGGATGTTAAAGGCTTATTTTTGTCTTTTTCAGGCTACTCTAAAAAGAATCCTGACGTTATTCCAGCTTCATTCCAAGTCTGGGAGAGACATCACCTATCCATTGTGTCCCTCAGGTAATTTCAGAGCATTCTGATGGACAGTTTTAAAATTAAGGGCTTAAAAGTAAAGCTATATTGACGTTTTTTCAGGCGGTTAAAGGCATTATTTTCTCTTTTTCAGGCTACTCTAAAAAGGAATCCTGACGTTATTCCAGCTTCATTCCAAGTCTGGGGGAGACATCACCTATCATGTGTGTCTCTCAGGTAATTTCAGAGCATTCTGATGTAGGATTTTAAAAATAAAGCCTACAACGTCTAATACATAGTATAATTTAAATCCTTTTCAGGCTATTAAATGCATTATTTTCTCTTTTTCAGGCTACTCTAAAAAGGAATCCTGACGTTATTCCAGCTTCATTCCAAGTCTGGGAGAGACATCACCTATCCATTGTGTCCCTCAGGTAATTTCAGAGCATTCTGATGTAGGATTTTAAAAATAAAGGCTACAATGTCTAATACATAGTATAATTTAAATCTTTTTAAGGCTATTAAATGCATTATTTTCTCTTTTTCAGGCTACTCTAAAAAGGAATCCTGACGTTATTCCAGCTTCATTCCAAGTCTGGGGGAGACATCACCTATCCACATTGTCCATAAGGTAATTTCAGAGCATTCTGATGTACGGTTTTAAAATTAAGGGCTTAAAAGTAAAGCTATATTGACATTTTTTCAGGATGTTAAAGGCTTACTTTTGTCTTTTTCAGGCTACTCTAAAAAGAAGTTCTGACGTTATTCCAGCTTCATTCCAAGTCTGGGAGAGACATCACCTATCCATTGGGTCCCTCAGGTAATTTCAGAGCATTCTGATGGACAGTTTTAAAATTAAGGGCTTAAAAGTAAAGCTATATTGACGTTTTTTCAGGCGGTTAAAGGCATTATTTTCTCTTTTTCAGGCTACTCTAAAAAGGAATCCTGACGTTATTCCAGCTTCATTCCAAGTCTGGGGGAGACATCACCTATCCATGTGTGTCTCTCAGGTAATTTCAGAGCATTCTGATGTAGGATTTTAAAATAAAGCCTACAATGTCTAATACATAGTATAATTTAAATCTTTTTCAGGCTATTAAATGCATTATTTTCTCTTTTTCAGGCTACTCTAAAAAGGAATCCTGACGTTATTCCAGCTTCATTCCAAGTCTGGGAGAGACATCACCTATCCATTGTGTCCCTCAGGTAATTTCAGAGCATTCTGATGTACGGTTTTAAAATTAAGGCTTAAAAGTAAAGCTCTATTGAAATTTTTTCAGGATGTTAAAGGCTTATTTTGTCTTTTTCAGGCTACTCTAAAAAGAATCCTGACGTTATTCCAGCTTCATTCCAAGTCTGGGGAGACATCACCTATCCAGTGTGTCTCTCAGGTAATTTCAGAGCATTCTGATGTAGGACTTTAAAAATAAAGCCTACAATGTCTAATACATAGTATAATTTAAATCTTTTTCAGGCTATTAAATGCATTATTTTCTCTTTTTCAGGCTACTCTAAAAAGGAATCCTGACGTTATTCCAGCTTCATTCCAAGTCTGGGGGAGACATCACCTATCCATTGTGTCCCTCAGGTAATTTCAGAGCATTCTGATGTACGGTTTTAAAATTAAGGGCTTAAAAGTAAAGCTCTATTGACATTTTTTCAGGATGTTAAAGGCTTATTTTTGTCTTTTTCAGGCTACTCTAAAAAGAATCCTGACGTTATTCCAGCTTCATTCCAAGTCTGGGGAGACATCACCTATCCATTGTGTCCTCAGGTAATTTCAGAGCATTCTGATGTAGGATTTTAAAAATAAAGCCTACAATGTCTAATACATAGTATAATTTAATCTTTTTCAGGCTATTAAATGCATTATTTTCTCTTTTTCAGGCTACTCTAAAAAGGAATCCTGACGTTATTCCAGCTTCATTCCAAGTCTGGGGGAGACATCACCTATCTACTTTGTCTCTAAGGTAATTTCAGAGCATTCTGATGTACGGTTTTAAAATTAAGGGCTTAAAAGTAAAGCTCTATTGACATTTTTTCAGGATGTTAAAGGCTTATTTTTGTCTTTTTCAGGCTACTCTAAAAAGAATTCCTGACGTTATTCCAGCTTCGGTCCAAGTCTGGGAGAGACATCACCTATCCATTGTGTCCCACAGGTAATTTCAGAGCATTCTGATGGACAGTTTTAAAATTAAGGGCTTAAAAGTAAAGCTATATTGACGTTTTTTCAGGCGGTTAAAGGCATTATTTTCTCTTTTTCAGAATACTCTAAAAAGGAATCCTGACGTTATTCCAGCTTCATTCCAAGTCTGGAGGGAGACATTACCTATCCACTGTGTCTTTCAGGTAATTTCAGAGCATTCTGATTGACAGTTTTAAAATTAAGGGCTTAAAAGTACAGCTTTATTGACGTCTTTTCAGGCTAGTAATTGCATTATTTTCTCTTTTTCAGGCTACTCTAAAAAGGAATCCTGACGTTATTCCAGCTTCATTCCAAGTCTGGGGAGACATCACCTATCCAGTGTGTCTCTCAGGTAATTTCAGAGCATTCTGATGTAGGACTTTAAAAAAAAGCCTACAATGTCTAATACATAGTATAATTTAAATCTTTTCAGGCTATTAAATGCATTATTTTCTCTTTTTCAGGCTACTCTAAAAAGGAATCCTGACGTTATTCCAGCTTCATTCCAAGTCTGGGGGAGACATCACCTATCCATTGTCCTCAGGTAATTTCAGAGCATTCTGATGTACGGTTTTAAAATTAAGGGCTTAAAAGTAAAGCTATATTGACATTTTTTCAGGATGTTAAAGGCTTATTTTGTCTTTTTCAGGCTACTCTAAAAAGAATCCTGACGTTATTCCAGCTTCATTCCAAGTCTGGGAGAGACATCACCTATCCATTGTGTCCCTCAGGTAATTTCAGAGCATTCTGATGTACAGTTTTAAAATTAAGGGCTTAAAAGTAAAGCTATATTGACGTTTTTTCAGGCGGTTAAAGGCATTATTTTCTCTTTTTCAGGCTACTCTAAAAGGAATCCTGACGTTATTCCAGCTTCATTCCAAGTCTGGGGGAGACATCACCTATCCATGTGTCTCTCAGGTAATTTCAGAGCATTCTGATGTAGGATTTTAAAAATAAAGCCTACAATGTCTAATACATAGTATAATTTAAATCTTTTTCAGGCTATTAAATGCATTATTTTCTCTTTTTCAGGCTACTCTAAAAAGGAATCCTGACGTTATTCCAGCTTCATTCCAAGTCTGGGAGAGACATCACCTATCCATTGTGTCCCTCAGGTAATTTCAGAGCATTCGGATGTACGGTTTTAAAATTAAGGGCTTAAAAGTAAAGCTCTATTGAAATTTTTTCAGGATGTTAAAGGCTTATTTTTGTCTTTTTCAGGCTACTCTAAAAAGTCATCCTGACGTTATTCCAGCTTCATTCCAAGTCTGGGGGAGACATCACCTATCCAGTGTGTCTCTAAGGTAATTTCAGAGAATTCTGATGTAGGACTTTAAAAATAAAGCCTACAATGTCTAATACATAGTATAATTTAAATCTTTTTCAGGCTATTAAATGCATTATTTTCTCTTTTTCAGGCTACTCTTAAATGGTATCCTGACGTTATTCCAGCTTCATTCCAAGTCTGGGGGAGACATCACCTATCCATTGTGTCCCTCAGGTAATTTCAGAGCATTTGGATGTACGGTTTTAAAATTAAGGGCTTAAAAGTAAAGCTCTATTGACATTTTTTCAGGATGTTAAAGGCTTATTTTTGTCTTTTTCAGGCTACTCTAAAAAGAATTCCTGACGTTATTCCAGCTTCAGTCCAAGTCTGGGAGAGACATCACCTATCCATTGTGTCTCTCAGGTAATTTCAGAGCATTCTGATGTAGGATTTTAAAAATAAAGCCTACAATGTCTAATACATAGTATAATTTAAATCTTTTTCAGGCTATTAAATGCATTATTTTCTCTTTTTCAGGCTACTCTAAAAAGGAATCCTGACGTTATTCCAGCTTCATTCCAAGTCTGGGGGAGACATCACCTATCCACTTTGTCTCTAAGGTAATTTCAGAGCATTCTGATGTACGGTTTTAAAATTAAGGGCTTAAAAGTAAAGCTCTATTGACATTTTTTCAGGATGTTAAAGGCTTATTTTTGTCTTTTTCAGGCTACTCTAAAAAGAAGTCCTGACGTTATTCCAGCTTCATTCCAAGTCTGGGAGAGACATCACCTATCCATTGTGTCCCTCAGGTAATTTCAGAGCATTCTGATGGACAGTTTTAAAATTAAGGGCTTAAAAGTAAAGCTATATTGACGTTTTTTCAGGCGGTTAAAGGCATTATTTTCTCTTTTTCAGGCTACTCTAAAAAGGAATCCTGACGTTATTCCAGCTTCATTCCAAGTCTGGAGGGAGACATCACCTATCCACTGTGTCTTTCAGGTAATTTCAGAGCATTCTGATGTACAGTTTTAAAATTAAGGGCTTAAAAGTACAGCTTTATTGACGTCTTTTCAGGCTAGTAATTGCATTATTTTCTCTTTTTCAGAATACTCTAAAAAGGAATCCTGACGTTATTCCAGCTTCATTCCAAGTCTGGGGGAGACATCACCTATCCAGTGTGTCTCTCAGGTAATTTCAGAGCATTCTAATGTAGGACTTTAAAAAAAAAGCCTGCAATGTCTAATACATAGTATAATTTAAATCTTTTTCAGGCTATTAAATGCATTATTTTCTCTTTTTCAGGCTACTCTAAAATGGTATCCTGACGTTATTCCAGCTTCATTCCAAGTCTGGGGGAGACATCACCTATCCAGTGTTACTCTCAGGTAATTTCAGAGCATTCTGATGTAGGATTTTAAAAATAAAGCCTACAATGTCTAATACATAGTATAATTTAAATCTTTTTCAGGCTATTAAATGCATTAGTTTCTCTTTTTCAGGCTACTCTAAAAAGGAATCCTGACGTTATTCCAGCTTCATTCCAAGTCTGGAGAGAGACATCACCTATCCACTGTGTCTTTCAGGTAATTTCAGAGCATTCTGATGTACAGTTTTAAAATTAAGGGCTTAAAAGTACAGCTATAATTATGTTTTTTTCAGGCGGTTAAAGGCATTATTTTCTCTTTTTCAGGCTACTCTAAAATGGTATCCTGACGTTATTCCAGCTTCATTCCAAGTCTGGGGGAGACATCACCTATCCAGTGTTCTCTCAGGTAATTTCAGAGCATTCTGATGTAGGATTTTAAAAATAAAGCCTACAATGTCTAATACATAGTATAATTTAAATCTTTTTCAGGCTATTAAATGCATTATTTTCTCTTTTTCAGGCTACTCTAAAAAGGAATCCTGACGTTATTCCAGCTTCATTCCAAGTCTGGAGAGAGACATCACCTATCCACTGTGTCTTTCAGGTAATTTCAGAGCATTCTGATGTACAGTTTTAAAATTAAGGGCTTAAAAGTACAGCTATATTGACGTTGTTTCAGGCGGTTAAAGGCATTATTTTCTCTTTTTCAGGCTACTCTAAAAAGGAATCCTGACGTTATTCCAGCTTCATTCCAAGTCTGGGGGAGACATCACCTATCCAGTGTGTCTCTCAGCTAAGTTCAGAGCATTCTGATGTAGGATTTTAAAAATAAAGGCTAAAATGTCTAATACATAGTATAATTTAAATCTTTTTCAGGCTATTAAATGCATTAGTTTCTCTTTTTCAGGCTACTCTAAAAAGGAATCCTGACGTTATTCCAGCTTCATTCCAAGTCTGGAGAGAGACATCACCTATCCACTGTGTCTTTCAGGTAATTTCAGAGCATTCTGATGTACAGTTTTAAAATTAAGGGCTTAAAAGTACAGCTATATTGACGTTGTTTCAGGCGGTTAAAGGCATTATTTTCTCTTTTTCAGGCTACTCTAAAAAGGAATCCTGACGTTATTCCAGCTTCATTCCAAGTCTGGGGAGACATCACCTATCCACTGTGTCTTTCAGGTAATTTCAGAGCATTCTGATGTACAGTTTTAAAATTAAGGGCTTAAAAGTACAGCTATATTATGTTTTTTCAGGCTGTTAAAGGCATTATTTTCTCTTTTTCAGGCTACTCTAAAAAGGAATCCTGACGTTATTCCAGCTTCATTCCAAGTCTGGGGAGACATCACCTATCCAGTGTGTCTCTCAGGTAATTTCAGAGCATTCTGATGTAGGACTTTAAAAATAAAGCCTACAATGATAATACATAGTATAATTTAAATCTTTTTCAGGCTATTAAATGCATTATTTTCTCTTTTTCAGGCTACTCTAAAAGGAATCCTGACGTTATTCCAGCTTCATTCCAAGTCTGGGAGAGACATCACCTATCCATTGTGTCTCTCAGGTAATTTCAGAGCATTCTGATGTACGGTTTTAAAATTAAGGGCTTAAAAGTAAAGCTCTATTGACATTTTTTCAGGATGTTAAAGGCTTATTTTTCTCTTTTTCAGGCTACTCTAAAAAGGAATCCTGACGTTATTCCAGCTTCATTCCAAGTCTGGGGGAGACATCACCTATCCACTGTGTCTCTCAGGTAATTTCAGAGCATTCTGATGTACAGTTTTAAAATTAAGGGCTTAAAAGTACAGCTATATTGACTTTTTTCAGGCGGTTAAAGGCATTATTTTCTCTTTTTCAGGCTACTCTAAAAAGGAATCCTGACGTTATTCCAGCTTCATTCCAAGTCTGGGGAGACATCACCTATCCAGTGTGTCTCTCAGGTAATTTCAGAGCATTCTGATGTAGGACTTTAAAAATAAAGCCTACAATGTATACATAGTATAATTTAAATCTTTTCAGGCTATTAAATGCATTATTTTCTCTTTTTCAGGCTACTCTAAAAAGGAATCCTGACGTTATTCCAGCTTCATTCCAAGTCTGGGGGAGACATCACCTATCCACTGTGTCTTTCAGGTAATTTCAGAGCATTCTGATGTAGGTTTTAAAATTAAGGGCTTAAAAGTACAGCTATATTGACGTTTTTTCCAGGCGGTTAAAGGCATTATTTTCTTTTTTTCAGGCTACTCTATGAAGGAATCCTGACGTTAATCCAGCTTCATTCCAAGTCTGTGGGAGACATCACCTATCCAGTGTGTCTCTCAGTTAATTTCAGACCATTCAGATGTAGGACTTTAAAAATAAAGCCTACAATGTATAATACATAGTATAATTTAAATCTTTTCAGGCCATTAAATGCATTATTTTCTCTTTTTCAGGCTACTCTAAAATGGTATCCTGACGTTATTCCAGCTTCATTCCAAGTCTGTGGGAGACATCACCTATCCAGTGTGTCTCTCAGTTAATTTCAGACCATTCAGATGTAGGACTTTAAAAATAAAGCCTACAATGTATAATACATAGTATAATTTAAATCTTTTCAGGCCATTAAATGCATTATTTTCTCTTTTTCAGGCTACTCTAAAATGGTATCCTGACGTTATTCCAGCTTCATTCCAAGTCTGTGGGAGACATCACCTATCCAGTGTGTCTCTCAGTTAATTTCAGACCATTCAGATGTAGGACTTTAAAAATAAAGCCTACAATGTATAATACATAGTATAATTTAAATCTTTTCAGGCCATTAAATGCATTATTTTCTCTTTTTCAGGCTACTCTAAAATGGAATCCTGACGTTATTCCAGCTTCATTCCAAGTCTGGGGAGACATCACCTATCCAGTGTGTCTCTCAGGTAATTTCAGAGCATTCTGATGTAGGACTTTAAAAATAAAGCCTACAATGTATATACATAGTATAATTTAAATCTTTTTCAGGCTATTAAATGCATTATTTTCTCTTTTTCAGGCTACTCTAAAAAGGAATCCTGACGTTATTCCAGCTTCATTCCAAGTCTGGGGAGACATCACCTATCCACTTGTGTCTTCAGGTAATTTCAGAGCATTCTGATGTACGTTTTAAAATTAAGGCTTAAAAGTACAGCTATATTGACGTTTTTTCAGGCGGTTAAAGGCATTATTTCTCTTTTTCAGGCTACTCTAAAAAGGAATCCTGACGTTATTCCAGCTTCATTCCAAGTCTGGGGGAGACATCACCTATCCAGTGTGTCTCTCAGGTAATTTCAGAGCATTCTGATGTAGGATTTTAAAAATAAAGCCTACAATGTCTAATACATAGTATAATTTAAATCTTTTTCAGGCTATTAAATGCATTATTTTCTCTTTTTCAGGCTACTCTAAAAAGGAATCTGACGTTATTCCAGCTTCATTCCAAGTCTGGGGAGACATCACCTATCCACTTTGTCTCTCAGGTAATTTCAGAGCATTCTGATGTACGGTTTTAAAATTAAGGGCTTAAAAGTAAAGCTATTGAAATTTTTTCAGGATGTTAAAGGCTTATTTTTGTCTTTTTCAGGCTACTCTAAAAAGGAATCCTGACGTTATTCCAGCTTCATTCCAAGTCTGGGGGAGACATCACCTATCCAGTGTGTCTCTCAGGTAATTTCAGAGCATTCTAAAGTAGGATTTTAAAAATAAAGCCTACAATGTCTAATACATAGTATAATTAAAAAAAATTTCAGGCTATTAAATGCATTATTTTCTCTTTTTCAGGCTACTCTAAAATGGTATCCTGACTTTATTCCAGCTTAATTCCAAATCTGGGGGAGACATCACCTATCCAGTTTGTCTCTCAGGTAATTTCAGAGCATTCTGATGTAGGACTTTAAAAATAAAGCCTACAATGTATAATACATAGTATAATTTAAATCTTTGTCAGGCTATTAAATGCATTATTTTCTCTTTTTCAGAATACTCTAAGAAGGAATTGTGACGTTATTCCAGCTTCATTCCAAGTCTGGGAGAGACATCACCTATCCACTTTGTCTTTCAGGTAATTTCAGAGCATTCTGATGTACATTTCTAAAATTAAGGGCTTAAAAGTACAGCTATGTTGATGTTTTTTCAGGCGGTTAAAGGAATTATTTTCTCTTTTTCAGGCTACTCTAAAAAGGAATCCTGACGTTATTCCAGCTTCATTCCACGTCTGGGGGAGACATCACCTATCCATTGTGTCTCTCAGGTAATTTCAGAGCATTCTGATGTAGGACTTTAAAAATAAAGCCTACAATGTCTAATACATAGTATAATTTAAATCTTTTTCAGGCTATTAAATGCATTATTTTCTCTTTTTCAGGCTACTCTAAAAGGAATCCTGACGTTATTCCAGCTTCATTCCAAGTCTGGAGAGACATCACCTATCCACTGTGTCTTTCAGGTAATTTCAGAGCATTCTGATGTACAGTTTTAAAATTAAGGGCTTAAAAGTACAGCTATATTATGTTTTTCAGGCGGTTAAAGCATTATTTTTCTCTTTTCAGGCTACTCTAAAAAGGAATCCTGACGTTATTCCAGCTTCATTCCAAGTCTGGGGGAGACATCACCTATCCAGTGTGTCTCTCAGGTAATTTCAGAGCATTCTGATGTAGGACTTTAAAAATAAAGCCTACAATGTAATACATAGTATAATTAAATCTTTTCAGGCTATTAAATGCTTATTTTCTCTTTTTCAGCTACTCTAAAAAGGAATCCTGACGTTATTCCAGCTTCATTCCAAGTCTGGGGGAGACATCACCTATCCATGTGTCTCTCAGGTAATTTCAGAGCATTCTGATGTAGGTTTTAAAATTAAGGCTTAAAAGTAAAGCTATATTGACATTTTTTCAGGCTGTTAAAGCTTATTTTCTCTTTTTCAGGCTACTCTAAAAAGAATCCTGACGTTATTCCAGCTTCATTCCAAGTCTGGGGAGACATCACCTATCCACTGTGTCCCTCAGGTAATTTCAGAGCATTCTGATGTACGGTTTTAAAATTAAGGCTTAAAAGTAAAGCTCTATTGAAATTTTTCAGGATGTTAAAGGCTTTTTTTTCTCTTTTTCAGGCTACTCTAAAAAGAATCCTGACGTTATTCCAGCTTCATTCCAAGTCTGGGAGAGACATCACCTATCCATTGTGTCTCTCAGGTAATTTCAGAGCATTCTGATGTAGGATTTTAAAATAAAGCCTACAATGTCTAATACATAGTATAATTTAAATCTTTTTCAGGCTATTAAATGCATTATTTTCTCTTTTTCAGGCTACTCTAAAAGGAATCCTGACGTTATTCCAGCTTCATTCCAAGTCTGGGGGAGACATCACCTATCCACTTTGTCTCTCAGGTAATTTCAGAGCATTCTGATGTACGGTTTAAAATTAAAGGCTACAAGTAAAGCTCTATTGAAATTTTTCAGGATGTTAAAGGCTTATTTTTTCTTTTTCAGGCTACTCTAAAAAGAATCCTGACGTTATTCCAGCTTCATTCCAAGTCTGGGGAGACATCACCTATCCATTGTGTCTCTCAGGTAATTTCAGAGCATTCTGATGTACAGTTTTAAAATTAAGGCTTAAAAGTAAAGCTATATTGACTTTTTTTCAGGCGGTTAAAGGCATTATTTTCTCTTTTTCAGGCTACTCTAAAAAGGAATCCTGACGTTATTCCAGCTTCATTCCAAGTCTGGGGGAGACATCACCTATCCAGTGTGTCTCTCAGGTAATTTCAGAGCATTCTGATGTAGGACTTTAAAAATAAAGCCTACAAGTCTAATACATAGTATAATTTAAATCTTTTCAGGCTATTAAATGCATTATTTTCTCTTTTTCAGGCTACTCTAAAAGGAATCCTGACGTTATTCCAGCTTCATTCCAAGTCTGGGGGAGACATCACCTATCCACTTTGTCTCTCAGGTAATTTCAGAGCATTCTGATGTAGGTTTTTAAAATTAAGGCTACAAGTAAAGCTATATTGTTTTTTTTCAGGCTTTAAAGGCTTATTTTTGTCTTTTTCAGGCTACTCTAAAAGGAATCCTGACGTTATTCCAGCTTCATTCCAAGTCTGGGGGAGACATCACCTATCCATTGTGTCTCTCAGGTAATTCAGAGCATTCTGATGTACAGTTTAAAATTAAGGGCTTAAAAGTACAGCTATATTGACGTTTTTTCAGGCGTTAAGCATTATTTTCTCTTTTTCAGGCTACTCTAAAAAGGATCCTGACGTTATTCCAGCTTCATTCCAGTCTGGGGGAGACATCACCTATCCACTGTGTCTCTCAGGTATTTCAGAGCATTCTGATGTAGGTTTTAAAAATAAGGGCTTAAAAGTACAGCTATATTTAAATTTTTTCAGGCTATTAAAGCATTATTTTCTCTTTTTCAGGCTACTCTAAAAAGGAATCCTGACGTTATTCCAGCTTCATTCCAAGTCTGGGGGAGACATCACCTATCCACTGTGTCTTCAGGTAATTTCAGAGCATTCTGATGTACGGTTTTAAAATTAGGGCTTAAAAGTAAAGCTATATTGTATTTTTTTCAGGAGGCTTTAAAGGCTTATTTTTGTCTTTTTCAGGCTACTCTAAAAAGGAATCCTGACGTTATTCCAGCTTCATTCCAAGTCTGGGGGAGACATCACCTATCCAGTGTGTCTCTCAGGTAATTTCAGAGCATTCTGATGTAGGACTTTAAAAATAAAGCCTAAATGTATATACATAGTATAATTTAAATCTTTTTTCAGGCTATTAAAGCATTATTTTCTCTTTCAGGCTACTCTAAAAGGAATCCTGACGTTATTCCAGCTTCATTCCAAGTCTGGGGGAGACATCACCTATCCATTGTGTCCCTCAGGTAATTTCAGAGCATTCTGATGTACGGTTTTAAAATAAGGGCTTAAAAGTAAAGCTCTATATTGACATTTTTTCAGGATGTTAAAGGCATTTTTTTCTCTTTTTCAGGCTACTCTAAAAAGGAATCCTGACGTTATTCAGCTTCATTCCAAGTCTGGGGAGACATCACCTATCCACTGTGTCCTCAAGTAATTTCAGAGCATTCTGATGTACTTTTAAAATTAAGCTTAAAAGTACAGCTCTATTGACATTTTTTCAGGCTGTTAAAGGCTTTATTTTGTCTTTTTCAGGCTACTCTAAAAAGAATCCTGACGTTATTCCAGCTTCATTCCAAGTCTGGAGAGACATCACCTATCCATTGTGTCTCTCAGGTAATTTCAGAGCATTCTGATGTAGGACTTTAAAATAAGCCTACAATGTAATACATATATATTTAAATCTTTTCAGGCTATTAAATGCATTATTTCTCTTTTTCAGGCTACTCTAAAAAGGAATCCTGACGCTTATTCCAGCTTCATTCCAAGTCTGGGGGAGACATCACCTATCCACTTTGTCTCTCAGGTAATTTCAGAGCATTCTGATGTACGGTTTTAAAATAAAGGCTTAAAAGTAAAGCTATTGACATTTTTCAGGCGTTAAAGGCTTATTTTTTTCTCTTTTTCAGGCTACTCTAAAAGGAATCCTGACGTTATTCCAGCTTCATTCCAAGTCTGGAGAGACATCACCTATCCATGTGTCTCTCAGGTAATTTCAGAGCATTCTGATGTACGAGTTTTAAAATTAAGGCTTAAAATAAAGCTATATTGACATTTTTTCAGGCTATTAAAGGCATTATTTTCTCTTTTTCAGGCTACTCTAAAAGGAATCCTGACGTTATTCCAGCTTCATTCCAAGTCTGGGGAGACATCACCTATCCACTTTGTCTCTCAGGTAATTTCAGAGCATTCTGATGTAGG
>NW_022605020.1:0-9939 GCF_008692095.1 Etheostoma spectabile
TTTTTTTAGGACAAACTGGGCTATTGGAATATTTGGGTTGCAGTGAGGTCACTTGCATGTTAAAAATGGTTGTAGGGCCTTAAAGATAATAAATGAATCTTCCAGATATGTATTGATACACAGACATATAAGTAAAACCTAAGCCATTTTCCTTTCTAAAACGCTTCCTCAAGATCAAGATAACTTTATTGTCCCCTGAGGGAATTTGTCTTGGGCATCAGTACTACATTATGCTGCTGTAAACATCATTAAACACAGAAACTTACACACACATACAACATACAATCCACCCTACATTGCAGACAATGCCAAGTATCATGACCTTCCCCTGTCAATTGATTACCAAGTCAATAAAACCAATATAAAACAGATAATTCTGTATAAATTACACTAGAGCACATCTAATAAAACAATATCAAACAAATACAACCGCCACAATACTATATAACAGAATCACATAAGATCAAATAGTAAAAATTGAACTAAGCTAGTTAGACCATGATTAAAAATACCTAAATAAAGTGCCGTAAGTGCTTCAAGCTATTTTGTTCCGGCAGATTGTTTATTTAGGAGCGCTATGGAAGTTGGAACGAAAGACAGCCCATAGCGATTACTTTTCCATCTGCTAGCTCTAAGACGTTTTCCCAAAGGTAAACATTATATTCTGAGTGCAAAAAGTGAAGGGGTCCTTAAGGATTTTCTGAGCCTGGGTGACAACTGTTTTTTTCAAAGAATGGTCGTGAAGCGAAGTATACTCTTTCTTCCCATAACCTTCATTGCTATTTTTATTAGTTTCTCTCTAATTTTTGATTTGCACTGGATGGTAAGGTGCCAAACCAGGATGCCATACCATATCTGATCAGACTTTCCAGTACAGAATTATAAAATAAAGTTATGATCTTGGTACTCACCCCTACCAGTCTCAGTCTTCGGAGAAATGCAGTCTTTTGCGCCATTTGGCACACAGATAGTCAACATGAATATTTCCTTTTGTAGGTTATCTAATTGTATCCCCAAGTACTTATAAGAAGTTACTTGCTCGATTTCTCTATCCCCGATGATTACATTGTCATGGACACGCACTGCTCTGGGATCAAATATCATCTCTTTTGTTTTGTATTATTAAGGATGAGATGATTCCTCGCACACCAGTTCTTAAAGAGGTCAATCTCCCTGTAAAGTAGAAGGGCAGTCACCAGCATGCAATAAACTTAAAATAATTGTGTCATCAGAACATTTTATGACATAGTTGTTGGACTCACTACGTCTGCACTCGTTGGTATAAAGTGTGAACAAGAAAGGTGAGCTAACAGCTCCTTGAGGTACCCCTGTACTACAATGTTTTATCTTAGAGAGTGTAGCATTTACCCTCACTTGTTGTGACCTATTTGTTAAAAGAGAATAAAACCATTTGATAATAAAAGGATTAACTTTCATGTCCACAAGCCTCTGAACTAGCAATGAGGGCGGACCCGTATCAAAGCAGAACTAAAATCAGCAAATAAAACATGTGCATAGGAGTCGGAATCTTCTAAGTGCTTTCTTATTAATGAGACCTGTAATGACGGCATCACAGTACTACGCCCTTTACTATAAGCGTACTGGAAGGGATCGACACAAAGAGTTACTTCCTTACGTCTAAGTAAGTTCAACATTACTCTCTCAAAACACTTCATTACCTCGCATGTAAGTGCAACAGGTCTAAAATCCTTATTCGCTTTAGGACAGGAAATTTTTGGTACAGGGATTATTAAAGACTTCTTCCAGAGATCTGGACCAGTATGACTGTCAAATGACAGCTGAAAGATAGGGCACCACGCCTCAGATAGTTCTGTTGAACACTTTTTGAGCAAGAAGGCCGGCAACCCATCTGAACCTATAGATTCTTATTGCCAACTTTGCTAAATTTAACTGTACCTGCAAAGTGTCAATTATCATTTGAGATGAAGTGGCATTAAAGGAGTCTAAAAGCTCCCCCTTCCCAAGAGAACAGTCATTCTGTGCATCATATCTTAACCCTCTGAGCCCGAGACACTTGCCCACGAGTAAAAAAGTACCTCTGATTCATAGTTTAATAACTTTTGAACCATACAAGGGATTTACTCACTTTCGGTTTCGTTTAAATCCTGACGATTTCAGGTTTACGGAGGTCTTTCCCCTGTCTTTCTAGCCTCTACAGGGGATCTATCCAGCCTGGAACTTCCAGCTTCTTTGGGCTTTAAATCCACACTGTTATATCCAAGATTGATTCACATTATGTCCATAATTCATCGCGTTTTGGCTCATTTTCCGCCGCTGGCTTGCTCCTCGTCTCTCTCTCTCTGTCTGTCCCGTCTATTGTTTCAGGAAGTACATGCCCATATATGGGAGATAAAGGCACCCTCTTGTATGGAAGGCCAGAGGGGACAAAAATGCCTATATACTCTATGGAAGGTCAAATAATGCACTATTTAGACACATATTTGCTTGTATAACATTGCTGTGGGTGTAATATCAATAAATATACATTATTATGTTATTATTGCATAAGTAAATGTCATGAGAGCAAAACGTCTTAACATTTTTGGAAAAAAGCATGTATTTTGTCAACTGTATAAGTTAAAATGATTATTTCTTCA
The DNA here is from genome assembly GCF_008692095.1 of Etheostoma spectabile. Classification (NCBI taxonomy): domain Eukaryota; kingdom Metazoa; phylum Chordata; class Actinopteri; order Perciformes; family Percidae; genus Etheostoma; species Etheostoma spectabile. The sequence continues at coordinate 2,619 of NW_022605020.1, forward strand.
CAGTGTGACTCCCAAGACATATGAAAAGTGTTTTAGAGAGGAAAATGGCTTATTCATTAAGTATCTGTCTGTGATATCAATACATATCTGGAAGATTCATTTATTTATTTATGTATTTATCTTTAAGGCCCTACAACCATTTTTAACATGCAAGTGACCTCACTGCAACCCAAATATTCTAATAACCCAGTTTGTCCTAAAAAAAATGATGTTCATATCTTGACTGTAGACAACAGGGTTGATGTTTTACAAGCTTTTATATAAAATAAATCCAGACGGAAAATAAACTGTAAAAATGGCCTTAGGGCCCCAAGGGTTAAAAAGAAGGCATTTAATTCATCAGCTCTGACGCTGTCATTCAAAGTGACAATTTGTTTTTTTTTAGGGTTCATATTAGTTATGTGTTTCATTGCATAAATGATAATTGCAAAGGAGTTCGCCAACCACCAACATAAGCAGTAGCAGTGATATAAGTAGCTTCATTATGCGGCTAGCACGGGTCCAGTTTCCAGCGCTGTGTTATGCTAGTTGCTAACTAGCATAAATGCTATCACTGAATACTTAACTTAATTGACACAGCTCCTAATTCAGAGTACTTAGCTGTTACGCCCAACAGCAACACTCCTTAGGAGAAGCGTCAAAAAATACTTGTGTACAAAAAGCAATGTCAACGTCTATACTTTCAAAACAATAAAACGAACAGTCACAAAGCAGCAGCAGCAGCACTACACACCCCTGTCGCCAGCAAGCAGCGCCAGTGAGATCTCATATGTCTTGGGAGTCACACTGTGAAGAAATAATCATCATAACTTATACAGTGACAAATACATGCATTTTTTTCCCAAAAAGTCAAGACGTTTTGCTCTCATGACATTTAGTAGTAGCCAATAATAACATAATAATGTCATATAACATAACATAACAGCAATGTTATACAAGCAAATATGTGTCTAAATATTGCATTATTTGGCCTTCAATAGAGTCTATAGGCATTTTTGTCCCCTCTGGCCTTCCATACATGAGGGGTGCTTTTATCTCCCATATATGGGCATGTACTTCCTGAAACAATAGACGGGACAGACAGGGCAGACGCGGAGTAGCGATCCAGCGGCAGAAAATGAGCCAAAACGCGATGAATTATGGATATAAAGTGGATCAATCTTGGATATAACAGTATGGATTTAAAGCCCAAAGAGGCTGAAGTTCCAGGCTGGATAGAAAACCCCCTGTAGAGGCTAGAAAGACCCAAAGACCTCCGTAAAGCCGAAAACGTCAGGATTCAAACGAATCCGAAAGTGAGTAAATCGCTTGTATGGTTCAAAAGTTATTAAACTATGAATCGGAGGTACGTTTTTACTCGTGGGCGAGTGTCTCGGGCTCAGAGGGTTAACCAGTGCATTTAAACATGATTTCCTGTTAATTAGAGGACACAGACATATGGATTTAATTTTTTTGGGCGTTTATGTGCCGATTTTCAGTTTTAATGGTATATGACGAACCGTCTAATACAACACACATAGTCTGTGTCGGCGCTCTAACCTCCGTCCCCGTCCTCTGTCTCTGTGTTGGTTCTCTAACCTCCGTCCTCTGTCTCTGTGATGGCGCTCTAACCTCCGTCCCCGTCCTCTGTCTCTGTGTCGGCGCTCTAACCTCCGTCCCCGTCCTCTGTCTATGTGTCGTCGCTCTAACCTCCGTCCCCGTCCTCTGTCTATGTGTCGTCGCTCTAACCTCCGTCCCCGTCCTCTGTCTCTGTGTTGGTGTTCTAACCTCCATCCTCCGTCTCTGTTTTGGCGCTCTAACCCTTGCCCCGTCCTCTGTCTCTGTGTCGGCGCTCTAACCTCCGTCCCCGTCCTCTGTCTCTGTGTCGGCGCTCTAACCTCCGTCCCCATTCTCTGTCTCTGTGTTGGTGTTCTAACCTCAGTCCTCTGTCTCTGTGTCGGCGCTCTGACCCTTGCCCCGTCCTCTGTCTCTGTGTTGGCGCTCTAACCTCCGTCCCGGTCCTCTGTCTCTGTGTTGGCTCGCTATCCTCTTTCCCGTCCCCTGTCTTTGTGTTGGCGCTCTAACCTCCGTCCCCGTCCTCTGTCTCTGTGTCGGCGCTCTAACCTCCGTCCTCTGTCTCTGTGTTGGCGCTCCAACCTCCGTCCTCTGTCTCTGTGTCTGCGCTCTAACTTCCGTTCCTGTCCCCTGTCTCTGTGTTGGCACTCTAACCTCCGTCCCTGTCTTCTGTCTCTGTGTTGGCGCTCTAACCTCTATCATGGGTGCATCATGGGAAGTCCCCCAGCAGTTTAGGCCTATAGCAGCATCAGACGATGAGAGTAAGATGGGGGATGTGTCTGTTCCCTTCCAAGTGACCAATGGTGTCCCCAGAGAGGAATTCTGTGTCCTTTTCTTTTTAATATGTATATGAATGAGTTGTCTTTGATTTAAATGCATGTGGTACAGGCTGTAGGGTTGGTGATTTACTGATTAATCTCCTAATGTATGCAGATGATTTGGTCATCTTCAGCCATATAGTGCTGGTCTCCAACAGCTTCTGAGAGTATCCACACAATATGGTGTTGATTTTGATATAAAATACAATGCTAAAAAGAGTAAAATCATGATTATCAGAAGTAGAGAAGACAGACAAGCAACCTTCCCTGACTTCTATCTGTCTGGCACTGCACTTATGGTGTGCAGTGAGATTACATATTTGGGCCATATTACTGCAAATGACCTTTGTGATGATGACGATATCTCTTCAGAGCGTATTGTAAATGATCTGATAATTTGTGGAGCCGTGTTTTTCACCTTGGTCCGACTAGTTTATAACTGTACCCATTATTACTAAACCTAGCCATCACGCACCACCGCCCCCCCACACACCCCACCAGTAACATTTCTAACTGAAGGTTAACCTGAAAGAGTGTGCAAAGGATTTATTTTTAATTGCCAATCATTAGAGTTGGGAAACTTTCCTGAAAAAATGTAGAATATTTCTGAACTTCCATAATAACATGTCCTCCAACCGGCACATATTTTCCTTCATTTTATCATATTTATTGTATGAAGAGTGAGAGCAAGTCCAGGGTTTAAGAAGGTTGTTCACTAACTCTCTCTCTCTCTCTCTCTCTCTCTCTCTCTCTCTCTCTCTCTCTGTTGCTATAGAAACAATCCTTCACAACATCTGATACTTTAAAGATTCATCAGAGAGTTCACACTGGAGAGAATCTACACAGCTGTGATCAATGTGGAGCAGCTTTCACACTGAAGAGTAACCTAATAATACATCAACGCAATCACACCGAAGAGAAACCATACCGGTGTGATCAATGTGGGAAAACCTATACTAATAGTTGGAGCATTAAATATCACCAACGTGTTCACAACGGAGAGAAGCCATACTCGTGTGAACACTGTGGGAAAACGTTTTCTGTGAGTAGTAGCCTTAAATCTCACCGACGCATTCACACTGGAGAGAAGCCTTACGGCTGCGATCGATGTGGTAAAACATTTTCTGAAAGCAGTAGTCTTAAATGTCACCAACGTATTCACACCAAAGAGAAGCCGTACTTGTGTGAACAATGTGGGAAAACGTTTTCTGTGAGTAGTGCCCTTAAATCTCACCAGCGTGTTCACACTGGAGAGAAACCGTACCGGTGTGATCAATGTGGGAAAATCTTTACTCACAATAGTGCCTTTAAAGATCACCAGCGTGTTCACACCGGAGAGAAGCCGCACTGGTGTGAACAATGTGGGAAAATGTTTGCTCGGAGTAGTTACCTTAAAAAACATCAACGCATTCACACTCGAGAGAAGCCAAAATAATAGGGGGGGGCTGCGCGGAGAGTAAGTGGAGAGATCCAAACAGGCACGGCTTTACAGATGAAATGGGTCATGTAAGGCAAAATTAAACCATATCAATTTGCTTAGTTTGTGGAGAAGCAGTGGATGCGAGGACATTACGACACTACGCTCTGCTTGTCCTGCCACGTCCTGCTGTGCCTTGAAATGCCCACAGTGCCCTGCTATGCCATGAACTACTATAAAGAACTACTACAAACTACTATTTTTTATGACTATTATTGCCACTCTTCATTCTAACCCCAACCGGCCCTCAGACACGCCTTACAAGAGCCTGGGTCTTTCCCAGGTTTCTGCCTAAAAATAAGTTTTTCCTCACCACTGTCGCACTGTTGCTGCTCTGGAGGAAACTACTAGAACTGTTGGTCCTTGTAAATTCGGGAGTGTGGTCTAGACCCACTCTATCTCTAAAGTGTCTCGAGACAACTCTTGTTATGAATTGATACTATAAATAAAATTGAATTGAATTAGGTGCACCGGTGCGACTTGGGAAAATGTCATCCGCACCTAGAGCCCTGTGAGCTAACAGACACCAACTAGCACCCTAGAGCCCTGTGAGCTAACAGACTGGTCACTGCTGTGTCTGAAAAACAACACAGACGGACAGATTAGATATTCGTATAATATGTCACAAAAATTAGATTTTATTTACATTATTTACACTTTCAAAATAACTGAAAACTAAAAAGGGAGTCTGCAAAAGTTTGGGCACCCTGCAGAGTTTATACCGTGAACTCTCTCTTCCCCCCCCCCCCCTTTGGCGAGTATCACAGCTTGGAAACGCTTCTAGTAGCAGCAAGAGTCTGTAATTGTTTGAGGTATCTTCGCCCATTCTTCCTTCCAAAAGTCTTCCAGTTATTTGAGATTTCTGTGTCTGTCATGCACTGCTCCTTGAAGGTCTATCCATAGATTTACATTACGTTAAGGTCAGGAGATTGTGAAGGCCATGGCAAAAACCTTCAGTTTAATCTTCTTGATGTAATCCACTGTGGAGTTTGATGTGTGTTTAGGATCATTATCCATTTGTAGAAGCCATCCTCTCTTTAACTTCAGCTTTTTCACAGATGGCATCAAGTTAGTGTCTAAAATCTGCTTAAATTGTATTGAATCTATTTTCCTTCTACTCGTGAAATGTTCCCTCTGCCATGAGAACAGCTGATTTACTCAGGGGGAAGTTTGCAAGCTTTTGGCTAATTCTGGGATTTTTAACCCATGTATAATCATTTGTTTTATTAATTTTATCTGTCGATTCTTCTTAAATAAACTGAACTGAGTTGAACTTTGACATTTAGTTTCTTCTTATTTTACAGATTTATTCTTTTTTATGACACTCTTATGACATCATACTTCAGTTTATCACAAGCATTCAACATCAACACACATCTGGAGATACGTGGTTTTCATTGGACAAGAAGGGAAGGGATGTTTTTGAGGGATAACAGCTGATTCCCGTCCATGTTAATGTCCACCATCAGTTCTCAGCTCGCCGCCACAGGGGTCAGACCGTTCTCTTAATACATCCATGGGTCCGTCCGCTCCCACACGTTACACTTCTTCTACTTCTTTTTAATTGCGCCTTGCAACCAGAGAAGAAGAAGCTGCATACAATGTGTATTTGATCCAATGACGCCGTGACATCTTCATAACTTCAGAGTCAGAGAGACGTCAGAACCAGTCCAACCTGTTCCCAAAGCCAGTTAGTGTAAGAGAATTCCCCATCAGGAATCTTTTAGTTTGCCTATTTATTTTAGAGACTGATATATATTTTTAAATAATAAAAAAAAATTTCAAGTATTTATTCATTAGCATGATAGTTGACGTGAGCTTTTACTTTGAAAAGTAAGAGAGCCTAATTGTTAAATATTTGATTCCAGATGCAAGCTTTTATTTAGAAATTTAGATCTCGGGGACGGCACCAGGTGGGATGGCAGAAGGAATTTTTTTAGTTTGCCTATAATCTGCTTTTATTTTATAGACAGAAATATTTTGTAAGTATTTTATTCATACCATGACAGTCGACGCAAGCTTATTTTATTCCAGATGCAAGCTTTTGTTTTGAAAAGTAGAAGCTCTGGGATGGCACAGGCGGGACAGCATGACATGGGATGCTCCAGGCTGCAGCCATACACTCTTCGACCCAGTCAGTGTGAGAGAAGTCCCCCATCAGATGATGGAGTTCTACTATCTGTCCACTAGATGGAGCTAACTGACCATCTAATGAGCTAAAGATCAGCAACTTGTACAGCAGCAGGTATCTCTCCAAGGGGCCTCCGTGTGACATATACATCAACGTATACGTTGTTCATTTAGCTTTTAATACTTGATACTTCCTCCACAACAGCCCCTGTTTCTCATGTGGCCCCTTGGGTAAATTAATTGCCCCCCCCCCTTCCCCTAGGACAACGTATGTAGGAGACAGGCTAAATTAATTTCATATATCTGCTCATACGGGGCTACTTAGTGTGTAGAAGCTAGCTGCTAGTCTGGGCTGTGTACATTAGGTGTGTAGAAGCTAGTTGCTGGTCTGGGCGGTGGACCTTAGCTGTAGAAGCTAGCTGCTAGTCTGGGTGATTAGCATTATAACTGTTTATGTCTGTGAAGAAAAGAAGGACGGCCCTCAGAACTAACCATGTTTGGTACTTTCACTTTCAAACTCCTGTTTGAAGACGTTTTATGGGACGGTCCTGAACTAAAATTGCACATTAAACCTTTCTAAGAGTCTTAAAGGTCATGTGTGACATCTGTTGTTAATGTTAATAATGTATCCACATTATTACATGTGTATGTATTGTATAGATTTTTCTTTAATAAAAAAAAAAATAGTTGAAATTTATGAGTTCTTGCTACCAAGGGTTGGTCTCTGTCTTAAAGGGCTGAGGATGAATACTACGTCTCTGTCTTAAAGGGCTGAGGATGAATACTACGTCTCTGTCTTAAAGGGCTGGGATGAATACTACGTCTCTTTCTTAAAGGGCTGAGGATGAATACTATGTCTCTGTCTTAAAGGCTGAGGATGATACTAGTCTCTAAAGGGCTGAGATGAATACTACGTTTCTGTCGTAAAGGGCTGAGGATGAATACTACGTTTCTGTCGTAAAGGGCTGAGGATGAATACTCCGTCTCTGTCTTAAAGGGCTGAAGATGAATACTACGTCTCTTTCTTAAAGGGCTGAGGATGAATACTACGTCTCTGTCACCATCTTCATGGTGTTCATCAGTCTGCCTGTGATGAAGAGTGTTCATGTTCAACCTTCTCTCTCACTGATTATAATCAGAAATACTTCTGATTCCCGAAGGGAAACTTTGTGTTACAGTTGCACAAATAGTAGAAATACAAATAAAGAAATAAAGAAATACAAGGAGTGTGGATATTTACATAGTTAAAGGAATATTATGATACAGTATTTACATAATAACATAATTATGGTGTTGCAATGGTGAAAAGTTAATAATAATAATAAGAATAATAGTAGCAGTG
>NW_022605021.1:0-2396 GCF_008692095.1 Etheostoma spectabile
CTAAGTTAACCAAAAGTTCTCTTTCAAATGTTACATCTGTGTCTGTCAAGTCCGGACCATTCCCTGACCGGGAATGAACCCGGGCCGCGCGGCGTTGGTGAGAGCGCCGAATCCTAGCCACTAGACATCAGGGAGTCACATCTGTCAAATTTGTCTTTGTAATGTGAGGTTCCTTTTCACTACTGGAATGACTCATGTTGTTTTAGGCGAGGAATGGCACCGCGTTTTAGATGTTAAAAATGGCGCAACAAGAAAGCGAGGGATTACTGTGGGAAATGGAGAATGACTAGTTAACTGAAGATTTTAAATATTGTGAAAAGTAACAGAACATAGGAACACGTTAACATATACGGGCATATAAATATACCTGCAGTCTCAGTCTTGGATGGAATGGTAGCGTATGCGCCCCGTCATAGTTACCGACAATTTGTTGATGATGAGTATTTCACATTGAACACTTAAGATTGGGGTTCATTTTAAAAAACAGGGAATTGCCACTAAAGATAAAAAACAGATCAGCAAGGAGTCTAATACGTTGCCACTAATGACTTTAGTCATTCACAAGCTATGTCTAAGAGTATAATGTAAACTGATACCAATTCAAGTCAACATAGGTTGTCTTCCACTTATGTAACTCAGCAAATGGCAGTGGTGGGATTTGAACCCACGCCTCCAGAGAGACTGGAGCCTAAATCCAGCACCTTAGACACTCGGCCACACTACTGCATGTATCAGTTCTCCACATCGTGAGACACACAGGGACCGAACTAACGGTATATTTGTCAATGTCATTAGAATACAACTTTCGCAAGGAAAAAGCCAATATTTATTGGAAAATGTGTCACTCTTGTCATTTTTCTCGGTCATGTGATTATTAGAATATTGTAAACAGCATTAAGTGAGTGGGTTTAGGTCTGTGTTGAATATGGGCTGAGCATTACCTGGGCTGAACTTGTGAACATCTTCTTTTGCTATTCACTGTAAAGAGCCATTCTCCTCCAACTGCAACTATTGTTCCAGAGACAATAGGATATACAGTTTTAGATGGCAAGGTAACTGTCCAAGACCAAAGACTTCATTGAAATACTCAAGTGATCAAACAGTTTGTCCAAAGGGGAAAGGTCATGTTTTTGATTACAAATTCCAGCACAGTTGCATTTACCATTCAAAACAAAAGTACATCATGAAACACATCTACTAGACAGAATGAACCTTTCAGGTAGCAATGAAAGAATTCCAGAGACGTGGACCCTCTGGCACAGCCATACTTGGTCAGGACAACACCCCCTTCTTGATAGTGCCCTTCTTGATGTGCTCCATGGCACCTGGTCCAGCAGTGGCACCACCATGAGGTCCCTTCCGTTTGCCCCTCCTAGTTGCTCGTAACAGAGAGAGGTCTCCTGCATCCCCACTCAAATATGCAGGCAGAGAGACGGCTCATGAAGGTGGGACCAGACGTGAGATTTTTTCGCAGCCCACGCTCACGTTCAAATGATAAATGCCGTACTCTGCGTAGGAACCGGCGTACCCCGTCCTACGCCTGTTTTAGGTCGTATGCACATTTCATAAATAAGGGCCCTTGTGAGCACAATAAAGATTTCTTAAAGAAAGGTTTGTACTTTATAGTTCTAGTTTTTTTCCAGTTCTTCTGGTCACACTTGGCACTATTCACATGGTTGTCTGTAGTTCTCTATCTGTCAGGGCTTAACTCTGTCTCCCACACTATTCTTTTTTGTTTCTTGTTATGTCTCGGGAAGAAGTATTGTGCTTTTAGGTCAACCATCCATCTGTACATCAGAATCAAAAAACACTTTATTGATCCTTGAGGTAGCCTCTGGGAAAAAGTGCTCCTTCGAGCGGATTTGAACCAGCGACCTAAGGATTCAGTTCTATGCTCTACAGTCCTCCACTCTACAAATGAGCTATCGAAGGGGAGCTACTTCTCATTCTGTGATGTGAATGTGATAACACGGGGCCCCCTGGATCTGACAATCTTTAGGGGATGTAGCTCGTGGTAGCGTGCATGCTTCACAGGTTTTTATGGTTGATCGTATGAAAATTCTTTCATATTGGCACTAGTTTTGCTTGAACACTGTGACAACACATATCCTGTACTGGATATGGAGGCACTGCTGTTGTCTAATCTTCGGATTTGTCTATGAAGAAGGAGGAAAAGTCATTGCAGGCCTTGTTAGAACAGTTCAGATGCTACTGGTACTGGAGGTTTGTTAACCTATCGACAGTAGCAAACAAAGCACATGAATATTATTGTTTCCAGAGATAATACAGAGAAGACCTCCTTGCCTTCGTTAGTTCCAAATTATAAATGCAAAGTCTCTCTTAAGCAGAAAATGCGTTTGGATTGGTAGGAAATGGAGAGGCGTTGCCAAGAGAGG
>NW_022605022.1:0-12292 GCF_008692095.1 Etheostoma spectabile
ATTATACTATGTATTAGACATGTAGGCTTTATTTTTAAAATCCTACATCAGAATGCTCTGAAATTACCTGACAGACACAAGTGGATAGGTGATGTCTCCCCCAGACTTGGAATGAAGCTGGAACAACGTCAGGATTCCTTTTAGAGTAGTTCTGAAAAGAGAAAATAATGCTTTAAAACCTGAAAAAAAAAACGTCAATATAGCTTACTTTTAAGCCCTAATTTAAAAACTGTAAATCAGAATGCTCTGAAATTACCTGAGACACAATGGATAGGTGATGTCTCTCCCAGACTTGGTCTGAAGCTGGAATACGTCAGGATTCTTTTTAGTAGCCTGAAAAAGACAAAAATAAGCCTTAACATCCTGAAAAAACGTCAATATAGCTTACTTTTAAGCCTTAATTTTAAAACCGTACATCAGAATGCTCTGAAATTACTTAGAAGACACAGTGGATAGGTGATGTCTCCCCCAGACTTGGAATGAAGCTGGAATAACGTCAGGATTCCTTTTTAGAGTAGCCTGAAAAAAGGAAAATAATGCATTTAATAGCCTGAAAAAGATTAAATTTACTAGTATTAGACATGTAGGCTTTATTTTTAAAATCCTACATCAGAATGCTCTGAAATTTCCTGAGGACACAATGGATAGGGATGTCTCTCCCAGACTGGAATGAAGCTGGAATAACGTCAGGATTCCGTTTTAGAGTAGCCGAAAAAGAAAAAAAAAGCCTTTAACATCCTGAAAAAATGTCAATAGAGCTTTACTTTTAAGCCCTTAATTTTAAAACCGTACATCCAAATGCTCTGAAATTACCTGAGGGACACAGTGGATAGGTGATGTCTCCCTCAGACTTGGAATGAAGCTGGAATAACGTCAGGATGTCTTTTTAGAGTAGCCTGAAAAAGACAAAAATAAGCCTTTAACATCCTGAAAAAATGTCAATAGAGCTTTACTTTTAAGCCCTTAATTTTAAAACCGTACATCCGAATGCTCTGAAATTACCTGAGGGACACAATGGATAGGTGATGTCTCTCCCAGACTTGGAATGAAGCTGGAATAACGTCAGGATTCCTTCTAAGAGTATTCTGAAAAAGAGAAAATAATGCATTTAATAGCCTGAAAAAGATTTAAATTATACTATGTATTATCCATTGTAGGCTTTATTTTTAAAGTCCTACATCAGAATGCTCTGAAATTACCTGAGAGACACACTGGATAGGTGATGTCTCCCCCAGACTTGGAATGAAGCTGGAATAACGTCAGGATTCCTTTTTAGAGTAGCCTGAAAAAAGAGAAATAATGCCTTTAACGCCTGAAAAAAAATTATAGCTGTACTTTTAAGCCCTTAATTTTAAAACTGTACATCAGAATGCTCTGAAATTACCTGAGAGGACACAGTGGATAGGTGATGTCTCCCCAGACTTGGAATGAAGCTGGAATAACGTCAGGATTCCTTTTTAGAGTAGCCTGAAAAAGAGAAAATAATGCCTTTAACGCCTGAAAAAACGTCAATATAGCTTACTTTTAAGCCCTTAATTTAAAACTGTACATCAGAATGCTCTGAAATTACCTGAGGGACACAGTGGATAGGTGATGTCTCTCCCAGACTTGGAATGAAGCTGGAATAACGTCAGGATTCCTTTTTAGAGTAGCCTGAAAAAGAGAAAATAATGCCTTTAATAGCCTGAAAAAATGTCAATATAGCTTTACTTTTAAGCCCTTAATTTTAAGACTGTCCATCAGAATGCTCTGAAATTACCTGAGGGAAACAAGGATAGGTGATGTCTCCCCAGACTTGGAATGAAGCTGGAATAACGTCAGGATTTTTTTTAGAGTAGCCTGAAAAAGAAAAATAAGCCTTTAACACCTGAAAAAAATGTCAATAGAGCTTTACTTTTAAGCCCTTAATTTTAAAACCGTACATCAGAATGCTCTGAAATTACCTTAGAGACAAAGTGGATAGGTGATGTCTCCCCCAGATTTGTAATGAAGCTGGAATAACGTCAGGATTCCTTTTTAGAGTAGCCTGAAAAAGAGAAAATAATGCATTTAATAGCCTGAAAAATATTTAAATTATACTATGTATTAGACATTGTAGGCTTTATTTTTAAAGTCCTACATTAGAATGCTCTGAAATTACCTGAGAGACACACTGGATAGGTGATGTCTCCCCCAGACTTGGAATGAAGCTGGAATAACGTCAGGATTCCTTTTTAGAGTATTCTGAAAAAGAGAAAATAATGCCTTTAACCGCCTGAAAAAACGTCAATATAGCTTTACTTTTAAGCCCTTAATTTTAAAACTGTCCATCAGAATGCTCTGAAATTACCTGAGGGACACAATGGATAGGTGATGTCTCTCCCAGACTTGGACTGAAGCTGGAATAACGTCAGGATGTCTTTTTAGAGTAGCCTGAAAAAGACAAAAATAAGCCTTTAACATCCTGAAAAAATTTCAATAGAGCTTTACTTTTAAGCCTTTAATTTTAAAACCGTACATCAGAATGCTCTGAAATTACCTTAGAGACAAAGTGGATAGGTGATGTCTCCCCCAGACTTGGAATGAAGCTGGAATAACGTCAGGATTCCTTTTTAGAGTAGCCTGAAAAAGAGAAAATAATGCATTTAATAGCCTGAAAAAGATTTAAATTATACTATGTATTAGACATTGTAGGCTTTATTTTTAAAATCCTACATCAGACTGCTCTGAAATTTCCTGTGAGACACAATGGATAGGTGATGTCTCTCCCAGACTTGGACTGAAGCTGGAATAACGTCAGGAATTCTTTTTAGAGTAGCCTGAAAAAGACAAAAAAAAAGCCTTTAACATCCTGAAAAAATGTCAATAGAGCTTTACTTTTAAGCCCTTAATTTTAAAACCGTACATCCAAATGCTCTGAAATTACTTGAGGGACACAGTGGATAGGTGATGTCTCCCTCAGACTTGGAATGAAGCTGGAATAACGTCAGGACGTCTTTTTAGAGTAGCCTGAAAAAGACAAAAATAAGCCTTTAACATCCTGAAAAAATGTCAATAGAGCTTTACTTTTAAGCCCTTAATTTTAAAACCGTACATCCGAATGCTCTGAAATTACCTGAGGGACACAATGGATAGGTGATGTCTCTCCCAGACTTGGAATGAAGCTGGAATAACGTCAGGATTCCTTCTAAGAGTATTCTGAAAAAGAGAAAATAATGCATTTAATAGCCTGAAAAAGATTTAAATTATACTATGTATTATCCATTGTAGGCTTTATTTTTAAAGTCCTACATCAGAATGCTCTGAAATTACCTGAGAGACACACTGGATAGGTGATGTCTCCCCCAGACTTGGAATGAAGCTGGAACAACGTCAGGATTCCTTTTTAGAGTAGCCTGAAAAAGAGAAAATAATGCCTTTAACCGCCTGAAAAAACATAATTATAGCTGTACTTTTAAGCCTTAATTTTAAAACTGTACATCAGAATGCTCTGAAATTACCTGAAAGACCAAGTGGATAGGTGATGTCTCCCCAGACTTGGAATGAAGCTGGAATAACGTCAGGATTCCTTTTAGAGGCCTGAAAAAGAGAAAATAATGCATTTAATAGCCTGAAAAAAGATTTAAATTATACTATGTATTAGACATTGTAGGCTTTATTTTTAAAGTCTACAATCAGAATGCTCTGAAATTACCTGAGAGACACAATGGATAGGTGATGTCTCCCCCAGACTTGGAATGAAGCTGGAATAACGTCAGGATTCCTTTTTAGAGTAGCCTGAAAAAGAGAAAAAATAACCTTTAACCGCCTGAAAAAATTCAATAGCTTTACTTTTAAGCCCTTAATTTTAAAATGTACATCAGAATGCTCTGAAATTACCTGAGAGACACAGTGATAGTGATGTCTCCCCCAGACTTGGAATGAAGCTGGAATAACGTCAGGATTCCTTTTTAGAGTAGCCTGAAAAAGAGAAAATAATGCCTTTAATAGCCTGAAAAAGATTTAAATTATACTATGTATTATACATTGTAGCTTTATTTTTAAATCCTACATCAGAATGCTCTGAAATTACCTGAGAGACACACTGGATAGGTTGTCTCCCCCAGACTTGGAATGAAGCTGGAATAACGTCAGGATTCCTTTTTAGAGTAGCCTGAAAAAGAGAAATAATGCATTTAATAGCCTGAAAAAATTTAAATTATACTATGTATTAGACATGTAGGCTTTATTTTTAAAATCCTACATCAGAATGCTCTGAAATTACCTGAGAGACACACTGGATAGGTGATGTCTCCCCCAGACTTGGAATGAAGCTGGAATAACGTCAGGATTCCTTTTTAGAGTAGCCTGAAAAGAGAAAATAGCCTTTAACCGCCTGAAAAAATTTCAATATAGCTTTACTTTTAAGCCCTTAATTTTAAAACCGTACATCAGAATGCTCTGAAATACCTGAGAGACAACTGGATAGGTGATGTCTCCCCAGACTTGGAATGAAGCTGGAATAACGTCAGGATTCCTTTTAGAGTAGCCTGAAAAAGAGAAAATAATGCCTTTAATAGCCTGAAAAAGATTTAAATTATACTATGTATTAGACATTGTAAGCTTTATTTTTAATCCTACATCAGAATGCTCTGAAATTACCTGAGAGACACACTGGATAGGTGATCTCCCCCAGACTTGGAATGAAGCTGGAATAACGTCAGGATTCCTTTTTAGAGTAGCCTGAAAAGAGAAAATAATGCCTTTAACCGCCTGAAAAAATGTCAATATAGCTGTACTTTTAAGCCCTTAATTTTAAAACCGTACATCAGAATGCTCTGAAATTACCTGAACACACATGGATAGGTGATGTCTCCTCCAGACTTGGAATGAAGCTGGAATAACGTCAGGATTCCTTTTTAGAGTAGCCTGAAAAAGAGAAAATAATGCATTTAATAGCCTGAAAAAGATTTAAATTATACTATGTATTATACATTTAGGCTTTATTTTTAAAATCCTACATCAGAATGCTCTGAAATTACCTGAGAGACACACTGGATAGGTGATGTCTCCCCCAGACTTGGAATGAAGCTGGAATAACGTCAGGATCCTTTTTAGAGTAGCCTGAAAAAGAGAAAATATGCCTTTAATGCCTGAAAAATTTACATTAATACTATGTATTACTTTGTAGCCTTTATTTTTAAACCTACATCAGAATGCTCTGAAATTACCTGAGAGACACACTGGATAGTGATGTCTCCCCCAGACTTGGAATGAAGCTGGAATAACGTCAGGATTCCTTTTTAGAGTAGCCTGAAAAAGAGAAAATAATGCATTTAACATCCTGAAAAAATTCAATTATACTAGTATTACATTTAGGCTTTATTTTAAATCCTACATCAGAATGCTCTGAAATTACCTGAGAGACACAATGGATAGGTGATGTCTCCCCAGACTTGGAATGAAGCTGGAATAACGTCAGGATTCCTTTTAGAGTAGCCTGAAAAAGAGAATAATGCATTTAATAGCCTGAAAAAGATTTAAATTATACTATGTATTATCCATTGTAGGCTTTATTTTTAAAGTCCTACATCAGAATGCTCTGAAATTACCTGAGAGACACACTGGATAGGTGATGTCTCCCCCAGACTTGGAATGAAGCTGGAATAACGTCAGGATTCCTTTTTAGAGTAGCCTGAAAAAGAGAAAATAATGCCTTTAACCGCCTGAAAAACAAATTATAGCTGTACTTTTAAGCCTTAATTTTAAAACCGTACATCAGAATGCTCTGAAATTACCTGAAGACACAGTGGATAGGTGATGTCTCCCCAGACTTGGAATGAAGCTGGAATAACGTCAGGATTCCTTTTTAGAGTAGCCTGAAAAAGAGAAAATAAGCCTTTACCGCCTGAAAAAACGTCAATATAGCTTTACTTTTAAGCCCTTAATTTTAAAACTGTACATCAGAATGCTCTGAAATTACCTGAAGACACAGTGGATAGGTGATGTCTCTCCCAGACTTGGAATGAAGCTGGAATAACGTCAGGATTCCTTTTTAGAGTAGCCTGAAAAAGAGAAAATAATGCTTTAATAGCCTGAAAAGATTTAAATTATACTATGTATTAGACATTTTAGCCTTTATTTTTAAATCCTACATCAGAATGCTCTGAAATTACCTGAGAGACACACTGGATAGGTGATGTCTCCCCCAGACTTGGAATGAAGCTGGAATAACGTCAGGATTCCTTTTAGAGTAGCCTGAAAAGAGAAAATAATGCCTTTAACCGCCTGAAAAAGTCAATATAGCTGTACTTTTAAGCCCTTAATTTTAAAACTGTACATCAGAATGCTCTGAAATTACCTGAAAGACACAGTGGATAGGTGATGTCTCTCCCAGACTTGGAATGAAGCTGGAATAACGTCAGGATTCCTTTTAGAGTAGCCTGAAAAAGAGAAAATAATGCTTTAATAGCCTGAAAAAGATTTAAATTATACTATGTATTAACATTGTAGGCTTTATTTTAAAACCTACATCAGAATGCTCTGAAATTACCTGAGAGAACACTGGATAGGTGATGTCTCCCCCAGACTTGGAATGAAGCTGGAATAACGTCAGGATTCCTTTTTAGAGTAGCCTGAAAAAGAAAAATAATGCTTTAACAGCCTGAAAAAAACATAATTATAGCTGTACTTTAAGCCCTTAATTTTAAAACTGTACATCAGAATGCTCTGAAATTACCTGAAAGACACAGTGGATAGGTGATGTCTCCCCAGACTTGGAATGAAGCTGGAATAACGTCAGGATTCCTTTTTAGAGTAGCCTGAAAAAGAGAAAAATGCATTTAATAGCCTGAAAAAGATTTAAATATACTATGTATTAGACATTGTAGGCTTTATTTTTAAAATCTACATCAGAATGCTCTGAAATTACCTGAGAGACACACTGGATAGGTGATGTCTCCCCCAGACTTGGAATGAAGCTGGAATAACGTCAGGATTCCTTTTTAGAGTAGCCTGAAAAAGAGAAAATAATGCATTTATAGCCTGAAAAAGATTTAAATATACTATGTATTAGACATTGTAGGCTTTATTTTTAAAGTCCTACATCAGAATGCTCTGAAATTACCTGAGAGACACACTGGATAGGTGATGTCTCCCCCAGACTTGGAATGAAGCTGGAATAACGTCAGGATTCCTTTTTAGAGTAGCCTGAAAAAGAGAAAATAATGCATTTAATAGCCTGAAAAACGTTTAAATATAGCTGTACTTTTAAGCCCTTAATTTTAAAACTCTACATCAGAATGCTCTGAAATTACCTGAGAGACACAGTGGATAGGTGATGTCTCCCCCAGACTTGGAATGAAGCTGGAATAACGTCAGGATTCCTTTTTAGAGTAGCCTGAAAAAGAGAAAATAATGCCTTTAACCGCCTGAAAAAACGTCAATATAGCTTTACTTTTAAGCCCTTAATTTTAAACTGTACATCAGAATGCTCTGAAATTACCTGAGGGACACAATGGATAGGTGATGTCTCTCCCAGACTTGGAATGAAGCTGGAATAACGTCAGGATTCTTTTTAGAGTAGCCTGAAAAAGAGAAAATAATGCCTTTAACATCCTGAAAAAAGTCAATATAGCTTTACTTTTAAGCCCTTAATTTTAAAACCGTACATCAGAATGCTCTGAAATTACCTGAGACAAAGTGGATAGGTGATGTCTCCCCCAGACTTGGAATGAAGCTGGAATAACGTCAGGATTCCTTTTTAGAGTAGCCTGAAAAGAGAAAATATGCATTTAATAGCCTGAAAAGATTTAAATTATACTATGTATTAGACATTGTAGGCTTTATTTTTAAAATCCTACATCAGAATGCTCTGAAATTACCTGAGAGACACAATGGATAGTGATGTCTCCCCAGACTTGGAATGAAGCTGGAATAACGTCAGGATTCTTTTTAGAGTAGCCTGAAAAAGACAAAATAAGCCTTTAACATCCTGAAAAATGTCAATAGAGCTTTACTTTTAAGCCCTTAATTTTAAAACCGTACATCAGAATGCTCTGAAATTACCTGAGGGACACAATGGATAGGTGATGTCTCCCCCAGACTTGAATGAAGCTGGAATAACGTCAGGATTCCTTTTAGAGTAGCCTGAAAAGAGAAAATAATGCATTTAATAGCCTGAAAAAGATTTAAATTATACTATGTATTAGACATTGTAGGCTTTATTTTTAAAGTCCTACATCAGAATGCTCTGAAATTACCTGAGAGACACACTGGATAGGTGATGTCTCCCCCAGACTTGGAATGAAGCTGGAATAACGTCAGGATTCCTTTTTAGAGTAGCCTGAAAAGACAAAAATAAGCCTTTAACATCCTGAAAAAATTCAATAGAGCTTTACTTTTAAGCCCTTAATTTTAAAACCGTACATCAGAATGCTCTGAAATTACCTGAGGACACAATGGATAGGTGATGTCTCTCCCAGACTTGGAATGAAGCTGGAATAACGTCAGGATTCCTTTTTAGAGTAGCCTGAAAAAGAGAAATAATGCATTTAATAGCCTGAAAAAGATTTAAATTATACTATGTATTAGACATTGTAGGCTTTATTTTTAAAATCCTACATCAGAATGCTCTGAAATTACCTGAGAGACACATGGATAGGTGATGTCTCCCCCAGACTTGGAATGAAGCTGGAATAACGTCAGGATTCCTTTTTAGAGTAGCCTGAAAAAGAGAAATAATGCCTTTAACCGCCTGAAAAAACGTCAATATAGCTTTACTTTTAAGCCCTTAATTTTAAAACTGTCCATCAGAATGCTCTGAAATTACCTGAGGGACACATGGATAGGTGATGTCTCTCCCAGACTTGGAATGAAGCTGGAATAACGTCAGGATTCTTTTTAGAGTAGCCTGAAAAAGAGAAATAAGCCTTTAACAGCCTGAAAAATGTCAATATAGCTTTACTTTAAGCCCTTAATTTTAAACCGTACATCAGATGCTCTGAAATTACCTGAAAGACACATGTGATAGTGATGTCTCCCCCAGACTTGGAATGAAGCTGGAATAACGTCAGGATTTCCTTTTTAGAGTAGCCTGAAAAAGGAAAAATGCATTTAATAGCCTGAAAAAGATTTAAATTATACTATGTATTAGACATTGTAGCCTTTATTTTTAAAATCCTACATCAGAATGCTCTGAAATTACCTGAGAGACACACTGGATAGGTGATGTCTCCCCCAGACTTGGAATGAAGCTGGAATAACGTCAGGATTCCTTTTTAGAGTGCCTGAAAAAGAGAAAATAATGCCTTTAAATAGCCTGAAAAAGATTTCAATTAGCTAGCTAGACTTTTAAGCCTTAATTTTAAAACCTACATCATAATGCTCTGAATTACCTGAGAGACACAGTGGATAGGTGATGTCTCCCCCAGACTTGGAATGAAGCTGGAATAACGTCAGGATTCCTTTTTAGAGTAGCCTGAAAAAGAGAAATAATGCCTTTAACCGCCTGAAAAAGTCAATATAGCTTTACTTTTAAGCCCTTAATTTAAACTGTACATCAGAATGCTCTGAAATTACCTGAGACACAATGGATAGGTGATGTCTCTCCCAGACTTGGAATGAAGCTGGAATAACGTCAGGATTCCTTTTTAGAGTAGCCTGAAAAGAGAAAATACCTTTAACTCCTGAAAAACGTCAATATAGCTTTACTTTTAAGCCTTAATTTTAAAACCGTACATCAGAATGCTCTGAAATTACCTGAGAGACACAGTGGATAGGTGATGTCTCCCCAGACTTGGAATGAAGCTGGAATAACGTCAGGATTCCTTTTTAGAGTAGCCTGAAAAGAGAAAATAATGCATTTAATAGCCTGAAAAAGATTTAAATTATACTATGTATTAGACATTGTAGGCTTTATTTTTAAAATCCTACATCAGAATGCTCTGAAATTACCTGAGACACAATGGATAGGGTGATGTCTCTCCCCAGACTTGGAATGAAGCTGGAATAACGTCAGGATTCTTTTTAGAGTAGCCTGAAAAAGACAAAAATAAGCCTTTAACATCCTGAAAAAATGTCAATAGAGCTTTACTTTTAAGCCCTTATTTTAAAACCGTACATCAGAATGCTCTGAAATTACCTGAGAGACACAATGGATAGGTGATGGTCTCCCCCAGACTTGGAATGAGCTGGAATAACGTCGGATTCCTTTTTAGAGTAGCCTGAAAAAGAGAAATAATGCATTTAATAGCCTGAAAAAGATTTAAATTATACTATGTATTAGACATTGTAGGCTTTATTTTTAAAGTCCTACATCAAATGCTCTGAAATTACCTGAGAGACACACTGGATAGGTGATGTCTCCCCCAGACTTGGAATGAAGCTGGAATAACGTCAGGATTCCTTTTTAGAGTAGCCTGAAAAAGAGAAAATAAGCCTTTAACATCCTGAAAAAATTTCAATAGAGCTTTACTTTTAAGCCCTTATTTTAAACCGTACATCAGAATGCTCTGAATTACCTGAGAGACAATGGATAGGTGATGTCTCCCCCAGACTTGGAATGAAGCTGGAATAACGTCAGATTCCTTTTTAGAGTAGCCTGAAAAAGAGAAAATAATGCATTTAATAGCCTGAAAAATTTAAATTAACTATGCTAGACTTGTAGGCTTAATTTTAAAACCTACATCAGATGCTCTGAAATTACCTGAGAGACACAGTGGATAGGTGATGTCTCCCCCAGACTTGGAATGAAGCTGGAATAACGTCAGGATTCCTTTTTAGAGTAGCCTGAAAAAGAAAATAATGCCTTTACCTAAACCGCCTGAAAACGTCATAAGCTTTACTTTTAGGCCCTTAATTTTAAACCGTACATCAGAATGCTCTGAAATTACCTGAGAGACACACTGGATAGGTGATGTCTCCCCCAGACTTGGAATGAAGCTGGAATAACGTCAGGATTCTTTTTAGAGTAGCCTGAAAAAGACAAAAATAAGCCTTTAACATCCTGAAAAATTTCAATATAGCTTTACTTTTAAGCCCTTAATTTTAAAAACCGTACATCAGAATGCTCTGAAATTACCTTAGGACAAAGTGGATAGGTGATGTCCCCCCAGACTTGGAATGAGCTGGAATAACGTCAGGATTCCTTTTTAGAGTAGCCTGAAAAAGAGAAAATAATGCCTTTAATAGCCTGAAAAGATTTACATTATACTATGTATTAGACATTGTAGCCTTTAATTTTAAAATCCTACATCAGAATGCTCTGAAATTACCTGAGAGACACACTGGATAGGTGATGTCTCCCCAGACTTGGAATGAAGCTGGAATAACGTCAGGATTCCTTTTAGAGTATTCTGAAAAAGAGAAATAATGCATTTAATAGCCTGAAAAAGATTTAATTATACTATGTATTATACATTGTAGGCTTTATTTTTAAATCCTACATCAGAATGCTCTGAAATTACCTGAGAGACACACTGGATAGGTGATGTCTCCCCCGACTTGGAATGAAGCTGGAATAACGTCAGGATTCCTTTTTAGAGTAGCCTGAAAAGAGAAAATAATGCCTTTACCGCCTGAAAAACATCAATATAGCTTTACTTTTAAGCCCTTAATTTTAAAACTGTACATCAGAATGCTCTGAAATTACCTGAGAGACACAGTGGATAGGTGATGTCTCCCCCAGACTTGGAATGAAGCTGTAATAACGTCAGGATTCCTTTTTAGAGTAGCCTGAAAAAGAGAAAATAATGCATTTAATAGCCTGAAAAAGATTTAAATTATACTATTTTAGACATTGTAGGCTTTATTTTTAAAGTCCTACATCAGAATGCTCTGAAATTACCTGAGAGACACACTGGATAGGTGATGTCTCCCCCAGACTTGGAATGAAGCTGGAATAACGTCAGGATTCTTTTTAGAGTAGCCTGAAAAAGACAAAATAATGCCTTTAACCGCCTGAAAAATTTCATATACTATGTTTACTTTTAAGCCTTTATTTTTAAACCACATCAGAATGCTCTGAAATTACCTGGAGACAAATGGATAGGTGATGTCTCCCCCTTGGAATGAAGCTGGAATAACGTCAGGATTCCTTTTAGAGTAGCCTGAAAAGAGAAAATAATGCATTTAAAGCCTGAAAAGATTTAAATTATACTATGTTAGACATTGTAGGCTTTATTTTTAAAGTCCTACATCAGAATGCTCTGAAATTACCTGAGAGCACACTGGATAGGTGATGTCTCCCCAGACTTGGAATGAAGCTGGAATAACGTCAGATTCCTTTTAGAGTAGCCTGAAAAAGAAAAATAATGCCTTTAATAGCCTGAAAAAA
>NW_022605023.1:0-39948 GCF_008692095.1 Etheostoma spectabile
TTTAATAGCCTGAAAAAGAATTACTTATACTATGTTATACATTGTAGGCTTTATTTTTAAAGTCCTACATCAGAATGCTCTGAATTACCTAGAAGACACACTGGATAGGTGATTGTCTCACCCAGACTTGGAATGAAGCTGGAATAACGTCAGGATTCCTTTTTAGAGTAGCCTGAAAAAGAGAACCTAATGCATTTAATAGCTGAAAAATTTTAAATTACACTATGTATTATCCTTTTAGCTTTTATTTTTAAATCCACATCAGAATGCTCTGAAATTACCTGGAGACCCAATGGATAGGTGATGTCTCCCCCCAACTTGGGATGAAGCTGGAATAACGTCAGGATTCCTTTTTAGAGTAGCCTGAAAAGAGAAATAATGCATTTAATAGCCTGAAAAAGATTTCAATTATACTATGTATTATACATTTTAGGCTTTATTTTAAAGTCCTACATCAGATGCTCTGAATTACCTGAGAGACACACTGGATAGGTGATGTCTCCCCCAGACTTGGAATGAAGCTGGAATAACGTCAGGATTCCTTTTTTGAGTAGCCTGAAAAAGAGAACATAATGCCTTTAACCGCCTGAAAAACGTCATATGCTTGTACTTTTAAGCCTTAATTTTAAAACTGTACCTCAGAATGCCTGAAATTACCTGAAAGACACAGTGGAAGGTGATGTCTCCTCCAGACTTTGAATGAAGCTGGAATAACGTCAGATTCCTTTTAGAGTAGCCTGAAAAAGAGAAAATAATGCATTTAATAGCCTGAAAAGATTTAAATTATACTATGTATTAGACATTGTAGGCTTTATTTTTTAAAATCCTACATCAGAATGCTCTGAATTACCTGAGAGACACACTGGATAGGTGATGTCTCCCCCAGACTTGGAATGAAGCTGGAATAACGTCAGGATTCCTTTTTTAGAGTACCTAAAAAGATAAATAATGCCTTTAACCTCTGAAAAAACGTCAATTAGCTTACTTTTAAGCCCTTAATTTAAAACTGTCATCGAATGCTCTGAAATTACCTGAGGACCCAAGGGATAGGTGATGTCTCTCCCAGACTTGGAATGAAGCTGGAATAACGTCAGAATTCTTTTTAGAGTAGCCTGAAAAAGACAAAATAAGCCTTTACATCCTGAAAAAATGTCAATCTAGCTTTACTTTTAAGCCCTTAATTTTAAAACCGTCATCAGATGCTCTGAATTACCTGAGGCCACAATGGATAGGTGATGTCTCCCCCAGACTGGAATGAAGCTGGAATAACGTCAGGATTCCTTTTTAGAGTAGCCTGAAAAAGAGAAAATATGCATTTATAGCCTGAAAAGATTTAAATTTACTATGTATTAGACATTGTAGCTTTATTTTTAAAATCCTACATCAGAATGCTCTGAAATTACTGAGAGACACACATGATAGGTGATGTCCCTCCCCCAGACTTGGAATGAGCTGGAATAACGTCAGATTCCTTTTTAGAGTAGCCTGAAAAGAGAAAATAATGCCTTTAACCGCCTGAAAACTGTCAATATAGCTTTACTTTTAAGCCCTTAATTTTAAACCTGTCCATCAGAATGCGCTGAAATTACCTGAGAGACAAGTGGATAGTGATGTCTCCCCCAGACTTGGAATGAAGCTGGAATAACGTCAGGATTCCTTTTTAGAGTAGCCTGAAAAAGAGAAAATAATGCCTTTAATAGCCTAAAAGATTTAAATATACTGTTTTAGAATTTAGGCTTTATTTTTAAACTGTACTCAGAATGCTCTGAAATTACCTGAACGACCAGTGGATAGGTGATGTCTCCCCAGACTTGGGATGAAGCTGGAATAACGTCAGATTCCTTTTTAGAGTAGCCGAAAAGAGAAAATAATGCCTTTAATAGCCTGAAAAAGATCTAAATTATACTATTTTTACTTGTAGGCTTTATTTTTAAAGTCCTACATCAGAATGCTCTGAAATTCCCTGAGAGACACACTGGATAGGTGATGTCTCCCCAGACTTGGAATGAAGCTGGAATAACGTCAGGATTCCTTTTAGAGTAGCCTGAAAAAAGACAATAATGCATTTATAGCCTGAAAAGATTTAAATTATACTGTGTTAAACATTGTGGCTTTATTTTAAAATCCTACATCAGAATGCTCTGAAATTACCTGAGAGACACACTGGATAGGTGATGTCTCCCCCAGACTTGGAATGAAGCTGGAATAACGTCAGGATCCTTTTTAGAGTAGCCTGAAAAAGAGAATAATGCCTTTAATAGTCCTGAAAAGATTTAATTATACTAGATTAGACATTTAAGCTTTATTTTTAAATCCTACATCAGATGCTCTGAAATTACCTGAGAGACACACTGGATAGTTATGTCTCCCTCACACTTGGAATGAAGCTGGAATAACGTCAGGATTCCTTTTTAGAGTAGCCTGAAAAAGACAAAAATAAGCCTTTTAACATCCTGAAAAATTCAGAGCTTTACTTTTAAGCCCTTAATTTTAAAACCGTACATCAGAATGCTCTGAAATTACCTGAGGACACAATGGATAGGTGATGTCTCTCCCAGACTTGGAATGAAGCTGGAATAACGTCAGAATTCCTTTTTAGAGTAGCCTGAAAAAGAGAAAATAAGCCTTTACCGCCTGAAAAACGTCATAGAGCTGTACTTTTAGCCTTTATTTTAAAACTGTACATCAGAATGCTCTGAAATTACCTGAGAGACAATTGATAGTGATGTCTCCCCCAGACTTGGAATGAAGCTGGAATAACGTCAGGATTCCTTTTTAGAGTAGCTGAAAAAGAGAAAATAATGCTTTAATAGCCTGAAAAAGATTTAATTATACTATGTTATACATTGTAGGCTTTATTTTTAAAGTCCTACATCAGAATGCTCTGAAATTACCTGAGAGACACACTGGATAGGTGATGTCTCCCCCAGACTTGGAATGAAGCTGGAATAACGTCAGGATTCTTTTTAGAGTAGCCTGAAAAAGACAAAAATAAGCCTTTACCATCCTGAAAAAAATGTCAATATAGCTTTACTTTTTAGCCCTTAATTTTAAACCCGTACATCAGAATGCTCTGAAATTACCTGAGGGACACCATGGATAGGTGATGTCTCCCCCAGACTTGAATGAAGCTGGAATAACGTCAGGATTCCTTTTTAGAGTAGCCTGAAAAGAGAAAATAATGCATTTAATAGCCTGAAAAAATTAAAATTATACTAGTATTATACATTGTAGGCTTAATTTTTAAACCTACATCAGAATGCTCTGAAATTACCTGAGAGACACACTGGATAGGTGATGTCTCCCCCAGACTTGGAATGAAGCTGGAATAACGTCAGGATGTCTTTTTAGAGTAGCCTGAAAAAGACAAAATAAGCCTTTACATCCTGAAAAAAGTCAATAGAGCTTTACTTTTAAGCCCTTAATTTTAAAACCGTACATCAGAATGCTCTGAAATTACCTGAAAGACACAGTGGATAGGTGATGTCTCCCCCAGACTTGGAATGAAGCTGGAATAACGTCAGATTCCTTTTTAGAGTAGCCTGAAAAAGAGAAATATTGCATTTATAGCCTGAAAGATTAAATTATACTATGTATTAGACATTGTAGCTTTATTTTTAAAGTCCTACATCAGAAGCTCTGAAATACCTGAGAGACACACTGGATAGGTGATGTCTCCCCCAGACTTGGAATGAAGCTGGAATAACGTCAGGATTCCTTTTAGAGTAGCTGAAAAAGAGAAAATAATGCATTTATAGCCTGAAAAAGATTTAAATATACTATGTATTATACATTGTAGGCTTTATTTTTAAAGTCCTACATCAGAATGCTCTGAAATTACCTGAGAGACACACTGATAGGTGATGTCTCCCCCAGACTTGGAATAAGCTGGAATAACGTCAGGATTCCTTTTTAGAGTAGCCTGAAAAAGAGCAAATAATGCCTTTAATACGCCTGAAAAAATAATAGATGCTGTTACTTTTAAGCCTTATTTTTAAAACTGTACATCAGAATGCTCTGAAATTACCTGAAAGACACAGTGGATAGGTGATGTCTCCCCCAGACTTGGATGAAGCTGGATAACGTCAGGATTCCTTTTAAGAGTAGCCTGAAAAAGAAAAATAATGCCTTTAATAGCCTGAAAAGATTTAAATTATATTCATTATACTTTTAGGCTTATTTTTAAAGTCCTACATCAGAATGCTCTGAAATTACCTGAGAGACCCTGGATAGGTGTGTCTCCCCCGACTTGAATGAAGCTGAAAAACGTCAGATTCCTTTTTAGAGTACCTGAAAAAGAGAAATAATGCCTTTAACCGCCTGAAAGAAAACGTCAATATAGCTGTATTTAAGCCCTTAATTTTAAAACTGTACATCAGAATGCTCTGAAATTACCTGAAAGACACAGTGGATAGTGATGTCTCCCTCCAGACTTGGAATGAAGCTGGAATAACGTCAGGATTCCTTTTTAGAGTAGCCTGAAAAAGAGAAATAATGCATTTATAGCCTGAAAAGATTTAAATTATACTATGTATTACATTGTAGGCTTTATTTTTAAATCCTACATCAGAATGCTCTGAAATTACCTGAAGAGACACACTGATAGGTGATGTCTCCCCCAGACTTGAATGAAGCTGGAATAACGTCAGGATTCCTTTTTAGAGTAGCCTGAAAAGAGAAAATAATGCCTTTAACTCGCCTGAAAAAACTCAATACTTTATTTTAGGCCTTAATTTTAAAACTGTCCATCATAATGCTCTGAAATTACCTGAGAGACCCAATGGATAGTGATGTCTCTCCCAGACTTGGAATGAAGCTGGAATAACGTCAGGATTCTTTTAGAGTAGCCTGAAAAAGAGAAAATATGCCTTTAAACGCCTGAAAAACGTCAATATAGCTGTACTTTTAAGCCCTTAATTTTTAAAACTGTACATCAGAATGCTCTGAAATTACCTGAAACACAGTGGATAGGTGATGTCTCCCTCCAGACTTGGAATGAAGCTGGAATAACGTCAGGATTCCTTTTTAGAGTAGCCTGAAAAAGAGAAAATAATGCCTTTAATAGCCTGAAAAAGATTTAAATTATACTATGTATTATACATTGTAGGCTTTATTTTTAATCTACATCAGAATGCTCTGAAATTACCTGAAGACACACTGGATAGGTGATGTCTCCCCAAGACTTGGAATGAAGCTGGAATAACGTCAGGATTCCTTTTAGAGTAGCCTGAAAAAGAGAAATAATGCCTTTAATAGCCTGAAAAATTTAAATTATACTATGCTTATACATTTAAGCTTTATTTTTAAAGTCCTACATCAGAATGCTCTGAATTACCTGAGAGACACACTGGATAGGTGATGTCTCCCCAGACTTGGAATGAAGCTGGAATAACGTCAGGATTCCTTTTTAGAGTAGCCTGAAAAAGAAAAATAATGCCTTTACATCCTGAAAAAATGTCAATATTGCTTTACTTTAAGCCTTATTTTTAAACCTACATCAGAATGCTCTGAAATTACCTGAGAGACACAATGGATAGGTGATGTCTCCCCCAGACTTGGAATGAAGCTGGAATAACGTCAGGATTCTTTTTAGAGTAGCCTGAAAAAGACAAAAATAGCCTTTAACACCTGAAAAAATGTCAATAGAGCTTACTTTTAAGCCCTTAATTTAAAACTGTACATCAGAATGCTCTGAAATTACCTGAAAGACACAGTGGAGGTGATGTCTCCTCCAGACTTGGAATGAAGCTGGAATAACGTCAGATTCTTTTTAGAGTAGCCTGAAAAGAGAAAATAATGCATTTAATAGCCTGAAAAAGATTTAAATTATACTATGTTTTTACATTGTAGGCTTATTTTTAAAGTCCTACATCAGAATGCTCTGAAATTACCTGAGAGACACACTGGATAGGTGATGTCTCCCCCAGACTTGGAATGAAGCTGGAATAACGTCAGGATTCCTTTTTAGAGTAGCCTGAAAAAGAAAAATAATGCCTTAACACCTGAAAAAAGTCAATAGAGCTTTACTTTTAAGCCCTTAATTTTAAAACCGTACATCAAATGCTCTGAAATTACCTGAGGACACACTGGATAGGTGATGTCTCCCCCAGACTTGGAATGAGCTGGAATAACGTCAGGATTCCTTTTTAGAGTAGCCTGAAAAGAGAAAATAAGCATTTATAGCCTGAAAAAGATTTAATTATACTATGTATTATACATTGTAGGCTTATTTTTAATCCTACATCAGAATGCTCTGAAATTACCTGAGAGACACACTGGATAGGTGATGTCTCCCCCAGACTTGGAATGAGCTGGAATAACGTCAGGATTCCTTTTTAGAGTAGCCTGAAAAAGAGAAAATAATGCCTTTAACCGCCTGAAAAAATTCAATATAGCTTTACTTTTACCCTTAATTTTAAAATGTACATCAGATGCTCTGAAATTACCTGAGAGACAATGGATAGGTGATGTCTCTCCCAGACTGTGGAATGAAGCTGAATAACGTCAGATTCCTTTTAGAGTAGCCTGAAAAAGAGAAATAATGCCTTTAATAGCCTGAAAAAATTTAATTATATGTATTATACATTGTAGGCTTTATTTTTAAATCCTACATCAGAATGCTCTGAAATTACCTGAGAGACACATGGATAGGTGATGTCTCCCCCAGACTTGGAATGAAGCTGGAATAACGTCAGGATTCCTTTTTAGAGTAGCCTGAAAAGAGAAAATATGCCTTTAACCGCCTGAAAAACGTCAATTAGCTGTACTTTTAAGCCTTAATTTTAAACTGTACATCAGAATGCTCTGAAATTACCTGAGAGACACAATGGATAGGTGATGTCTCTCCAGCGTTGGAATGAAGCTGGAATAACGTCAGGATTCCTTTTTAGAGTAGCCTGAAAAAGAAAAATAATGCATTTAATAGCCTGAAAAAGATTTAAATTATACTATGTATTATACATTGTAGGCTTTATTTTAAAGTCCTACATCAGAATGCTCTGAAATTACCTGAGAGACACACTGGAGGTGATGTCTCCCCCAGACTTGGAATGAAGCTGGAATAACGTCAGGTTCCTTTTAGAGTAGCCTGAAAAAGACAAAATAAGCCTTTAACATCCTGAAAAAATGTCAATAAGCTTTACTTTTAAGCCCTTAATTTTAAAACTGTACATCAGAATGCTCTGAAATTACCTGAGGGACACATGGATAGGTGATGTCTCTCCCAGACTTGGAATGAAGCTGGAATAACGTCAGGATTCCTTTTTAGAGTAGCCTGAAAAAGAGAAAATAATGCATTTAATAGCCTGAAAAAGATTTAAATTATACTATGTATTAGACATTGTAGGCTTTATTTTTAAAGTCCTACATCAGAATGCTCTGAAATTACCTGAGAGACACCTGGATAGGTGATGTCTCCCCCAGACTGGAATGAAGCTGGAATAACGTCAGGATTCCTTTTTAGAGTAGCCTGAAAAGAGAAATAATGCATTTAATAGCCTGAAAAATTTAATTATATATGTATTATACATTGTAGGCTTTATTTTTAAATCCTACATCAGAATGCTCTGAAATTACCTGAGAGACACATGGATAGGTGATGTCTCCCCAGACTTGGAATGAAGCTGGAATAACGTCAGGATTCCTTTTTAGAGTAGCCTGAAAAGAGAAAATAATGCATTTTATAGCCTGAAAAATATTAAATTATACTATGTATTATACATTGTAGGCTTTATTTTTAAAGTCCTACATCAGAATGCTCTGAAATTACCTGAAGACACACTGGATAGTGATGTCTCCCCCAGACTTGGAATGAAGCTGGAATAACGTCAGGATTTCTTTTTAGAGTAGCCTGAAAAAGACAAAAATGCCTTTAACATCCTGAAAAAATGTCATAGAGCGTTACTTTTAAGCCCTTAATTTTTTTTAAACCGTACATCAGAATGCTCTGAAATTACCTGAGGACACAATGGATAGGTGATGTCTCCCCCGACTTGGAATGAAGCTGGAATAACGTCAGACCTCTTTTAGAGTAGCCTGAAAAAGACAAAATAATGCTTTAAACATCCTGAAAAAATGTCAATAGAGCTTTACTTTTAAGCCCTTAATTTTAAAAACGTACATCAGAATGCTCTGAAATTACCTGAGAGACACTGGATAGGTGATGTCTCCCCCAGACTTGGAATGAAGCTGGAATAACGTCAGGATTCCTTTTAGAGTAGCCTGAAAAAGAGAAAATAATGCATTTATAGCCTGAAAAAGATTTAATTTATACTATGTATTAGACATTGTAGGCTTTATTTTTAAAATCCTACATCAGAATGCTCTGAAATTACCTGAGAGACACACTGGATAGGTGATGTCTCCCCAGACTTGGAATGAAGCTGGAATAACGTCAGGATTCCTTTTTAGAGTAGCCTGAAAAGAGAAAATATGCCTTTAACCCGCCTGAAAAAAAGTCAATATAGCTGTACTTTTAAGCCCTTAATTTTAAAACTGTACATCAGAATGCTCTGAAATTACCTGAAAGACACAAGTGGATAGGTGATGTCTCCCCCAGACTTGGAATGAAGCTGGAATAACGTCAGGATTCCTTTTTAGTAGCCTGAAAAAGAAAATAATGCATTTAATAGCCTGAAAAAGATTTAAATTATACTATGTATTAACATTGTAGGCTTTATTTTTAAATCCTACATCAGAATGCTCTGAAATTACCTGAGAGACACACTGGATAGGTGATGTCTCCCCCAGACTTGAATGAAGCTGGAATAACGTCAGGATTCCTTTTTAGAGTAGCCTGAAAAGAGAAAAATGCCTTTAACCGCCTGAAAAAACATCAATATAGCTGTACTTTTAAGCCCTTAATTTTAAAACTGTACATCAGAATGCTCTGAAATTACCTGAAGACACAGTGGATAGGTGATGTCTCCCCCAGACTTGGAATGAAGCTGGAATAACGTCAGGATTCCTTTTTAGAGTAGCCTGAAAAAGAGAAAATAATGCATTTAATAGCCTGAAAAAGATTTAAATTATACTATGTATTATACATTGTAGGCTTTATTTTTAAGTCCTACATCAGAATGCTCTGAAATTACCTGAGAGACACACTGGATAGGTGATGTCTCCCCCAGACTTGGAATGAAGCTGGAATAACGTCAGGATTCCTTTTTAGAGTAGCCTGAAAAGAGAAAATAATGCCTTTAACCGCCTGAAAAAATCAATAGAGCTGTACTTTTAAGCCCTTAATTTTAAAACTGTACATCAGAATGCTCTGAAATTACCTGAAGACACATGGATAGGTGATGTCTCCCCCAGACTTGGAATGAAGCTGGAATAACGTCAGGATTCCTTTTTAGAGTAGCCTGAAAAAGAGAAAATAATGCATTTAATAGCCTGAAAAAGATTTAATTATACTATGTATTATACATTGTAGGCTTTATTTTTAAAGTCCTACATCAGAATGCTCTGAAATTACCTGAGAGACACACTGGATAGGTGATGTCTCCCCCAGACTTGGAATGAAGCTGGAATAACGTCAGGATTTCTTTTTAGAGTAGCCTGAAAAAGAGAAAATAATGCCTTTAACATCCTGAAAAACGTCAATAGAGCTGTACTTTTAAGCCCTTAATTTTAAAACTGTACATCAGAATGCTCTGAAATTACCTGAGAGACACAGTGGATAGGTGATGTCTCCCCCAGACTTGGAATGAAGCTGGAATAACGTCAGGATTCCTTTTTAGAGTAGCCTGAAAAAGAGAAAATAATGCTTTAATCCTGAAAAAACGTCATATAGCTGTACTTTTAAGCCCTTATTTTAAAACTGTACATCAGAATGCTCTGAAATTACCTGAGAGACACAGTGGATAGGTGATGTCTCCCCCAGACTTGGAATGAAGCTGGAATAACGTCAGGATTCCTTTTTAGAGTAGCCTGAAAAAGAGAAAATAATGCATTTAATAGCCTGAAAAAGATTAAATTATACTATGTATTAGACATTGTAGGCTTTATTTTTAAATCCTACATCAGAATGCTCTGAAATTACCTGAGAGACACACTGGATAGGTGATGTCTCCCCAGACTTGGATGAAGCTGGAATAACGTCAGGATTTCTTTTTAGAGTAGCCTGAAAAAGACAAAATAAGCCTTTAACATCCTGAAAAAATCAATAGAGCTGTACTTTTAAGCCCTTAATTTTAAAACTGTACATCAGAATGCTCTGAAATTACCTGAAGACACAGTGGATAGGTGATGTCTCCCCAGACTTGGAATGAAGCTGGAATAACGTCAGGATTCCTTTTTAGAGTAGCCTGAAAAAGAGAAAATAATGCCTTTAAAGCCTGAAAAAACGTCAATATAGCTGTACTTTTAAGCCCTTAATTTTAAAACTGTACATCAGAATGCTCTGAAATTACCTGAAGACACAGTGGATAGGTGATGTCTCCCCCAGACTTGGAATGAAGCTGGAATAACGTCAGGATTCCTTTTTAGTAGCCTGAAAAAGAGAAAATAATGCATTTAATAGCCTGAAAAAGATTAAATTATACTATGTATATACATTGTAGGCTTTATTTTTAAAGTCCTACATCAGAATGCTCTGAAATTACCTGAGAGACACACTGGATAGGTGATGTCTCCCCAAGACTTGGAATGAAGCTGGAATAACGTCAGGATTCTTTTTAGAGTAGCCTGAAAAGAGAAAAATAATGCCTTTAACATCCTGAAAAAATGTCAATATAGCTTTACTTTTAAGCCCTTAATTTTAAAACCGTACATCAGAATGCTCTGAAATTACCTGAGAGACACAAGTGGATAGGTGATGTCTCCCCCAGACTTGGAATGAAGCTGGAATAACGTCAGGATTCTTTTTAGAGTAGCCTGAAAAAGAGAAAAATATGCTTTAATCCTGAAAAAATCAATATAGCTGTACTTTTAAGCCTTTATTTTAAAACTCCTACATCAGAATGCTCTGAAATTACCTGAAAGACACACTGGATAGGTGATGTCTCCCCCAGACTTGGAATGAAGCTGGAATAACGTCAGGATTCCTTTTTAGAGTAGCCTGAAAAAGAGAAATATGCCTTTAACATCCTGAAAAAATGTCAATATAGCTTTACTTTTAAGCCCTTAATTTTAAAATCGTACATCAGAATGCTCTGAAATTACCTGAAGACACAGTGGATAGGTGATGTCTCCCCCAGACTTGGAATGAAGCTGGAATAACGTCAGGATTCCTTTTTAGAGTAGCCTGAAAAAGAGAAAATAATGCCTTTAATAGCCTGAAAAAGATTTAAATTATACTATTAGACTTGTAGGCTTTTATTTTAAAATCCTACATCAGAATGCTCTGAAATTACCTGAGAGACACAGTGGATAGGTGATGTCTCCCCAGACTTGGAATGAAGCTGGAATAACGTCAGGATTCCTTTTTAGAGTAGCCTGAAAAAGAGAAATAATGCATTTAATAGCCTGAAAAAATTTAAATTATACTATGTATTACATTGTAGGCTTTATTTTTAAAATCCTACATCAGAATGCTCTGAAATTACCTGAGAGACACACTGGATAGGTGATGTCTCCCCCAGACTTGGAATGAAGCTGGAATAACGTCAGGATTCCTTTTTAGAGTAGCCTGAAAAAGAGAAAATAATGCCTTTAATAGCCTGAAAAAGATTTAAATTATACTAGTATTAGACATGTAGGCTTATTTTTAAAATCCTACATCAGAATGCTCTGAAATTACCTGAGAGACACACTGGATAGGTGATGTCTCCCCAGACTTGGAATGAAGCTGGAATAACGTCAGGATTCCTTTTAGAGTAGCCTGAAAAAGAGAAAATAAGCCTTTAATCCTGAAAAAATTCAATATTGCTTACTTTTAAGCCCTTAATTTTAAACTGTACATCAGAATGCTCTGAAATTACCTGAAGACACAGTGGATAGGTGATGTCTCCCCCAGACTTGGAATGAAGCTGGAATAACGTCAGGATTCCTTTTTAGAGTAGCCTGAAAAAGACAAAATAAGCCTTTAACATCCTGAAAAATTTCAATAGAGCTACTTTTAAGCCCTTAATTTTAAAACCGTACATCAGAATGCTCTGAAATTACCTAGAGACAAGTGGATAGGTGATGTCTCCCCCAGACTTGGAATGAAGCTGGAATAACGTCAGGATTCCTTTTAGAGTAGCCTGAAAAAGAGAAAAAATGCATTTAATAGCCTGAAAAAGATTTAAATTATACTATGTATTATACATTGTAGGCTTTATTTTTAAAATCCTACATCAGAATGCTCTGAAATTACCTGAGAGACACACTGGATAGGTGATGTCTCCCCAGACTTGGAATGAAGCTGGAATAACGTCAGGATCCCTTTTAGAGTAGCCTGAAAAAGAGAAAATAATGCATTTAATAGCCTGAAAAAGATTTAAATTATACTATGTATTAGACATTGTAGGCCTTATTTTTAAATCCTACATCAGAATGCTCTGAAATTACCTGAGAGACACACTGGATAGGTGATGTCTCCCCCAGACTTGGAATGAAGCTGGAATAACGTCAGGATTCCTTTTAGAGTAGCCTGAAAAAGAGAAAATAATGCCTTTAACCGCTGAAAAAAGTCAATATAGCTGTACTTTTAAGCCCTTAATTTTAAAACTGTACATCAGAATGCTCTGAAATTACCTGAAAGACACAGTGGATAGGTGATGTCTCCCCCAGACTTGGAATGAAGCTGGAATAACGTCAGGATTCCTTTTAGAGTAGCCTGAAAAAGAGAAAATAATGCATTTAATAGCCTGAAAAAGATTAAATTATACTATGTATTATACATTGTAGGCTTTATTTTTAAAGTCCTACATCAGAATGCTCTGAAATTACCTGAGAGACACACTGGATAGGTGATGTCTCCCCAGACTTGGAATGAAGCTGGAATAACGTCAGGATTCCTTTTTAGAGTAGCCTGAAAAAGAGAAAATAATGCATTTAATAGCCTGAAAAAATTTAAATTATACTATGTATTACATTGTAGGCTTTATTTTAAAATCCTACATCAGAATGCTCTGAAATTACCTGAGAGACACACTGGATAGGTGATGTCTCCCCAGACTTGGAATGAAGCTGGAATAACGTCAGGATTCCTTTTAGAGTAGCCTGAAAAAGAGAAAATAATGCCTTTAACGCCTGAAAAAACGTCAATATAGCTGTACTTTTAAGCCCTTAATTTTAAAACTGTACATCAGAATGCTCTGAAATTACCTGAAGACACAGTGGATAGGTGATGTCTCCCCCAGACTTGGAATGAAGCTGGAATAACGTCAGGATTCCTTTTTAGAGTAGCCTGAAAAAGAGAAAAATAAGCCTTTAACATCCTGAAAAAATGTCAATATAGCTTTACTTTTAAGCCCTTAATTTTAAAACCTACATCAGAATGCTCTGAAATTACCTGAGGGACACAATGGATAGGTGATGTCTCCCCAGACTTGGAATGAAGCTGGAATAACGTCAGGATTCTTTTTAGAGTAGCCTGAAAAAGACAAAATAAGCCTTTAACATCCTGAAAAAATGTCAATAGAGCTTTACTTTTAAGCCCTTAATTTTAAAACTGTACATCAGAATGCTCTGAAATTACCTGAGAGACACAGTGGATAGGTGATGTCTCCCCCAGACTTGGAATGAAGCTGGAATAACGTCAGGATTCCTTTTTAGAGTAGCCTGAAAAAGAGAAAATAATGCATTTAATAGCCTGAAAAAGATTTAATTATACTATGTATTAGACATTGTAGGCTTATTTTAAAGTCCTACATCAGAATGCTCTGAAATTACCTGAGAGACACAATGGATAGGTGATGTCTCCCCCAGACTTGGAATGAAGCTGGAATAACGTCAGGATTCCTTTTTAGAGTAGCCTGAAAAGAGAAAATAATGCCTTTAACGCCTGAAAAAACATCAATATAGCTGTACTTTTAAGCCCTTAATTTTAAAACTGTACATCAGAATGCTCTGAAATTACCTGAAGACACAGTGGATAGGTGATGTCTCCCCCAGACTTGGAATGAAGCTGGAATAACGTCAGGATTCCTTTTTAGAGTAGCCTGAAAAAGAGAAAATAATGCATTTAATAGCCTGAAAAAGATTTAAATTATACTATGTATTATACATTGTAGGCTTTATTTTTAAAGTCCTACATCAGAATGCTCTGAAATTACCTGAGAGACACACTGGATAGGTGATGTCTCCCCAGACTTGGAATGAAGCTGGAATAACGTCAGGATTCTTTTTAGAGTAGCCTGAAAAAGACAAAAAAAGCCTTTACATCCTGAAAAAATGTCAATAGAGCTGTACTTTTAAGCCCTTAATTTTAAAACCGTACATCAGAATGCTCTGAAATTACCTGAGAGACAAAGTGATAGGTGATGTCTCCCCCAGACTTGGAATGAAGCTGGAATAACGTCAGGATTCCTTTTTAGAGTAGCCTGAAAAAGAGAAAATAATGCATTTAATAGCCTGAAAAGATTAAATTATACTATGTATTATACATTGTAGGCTTTATTTTAAAGTCCTACATCAGAATGCTCTGAAATTACCTGAGAGACACACTGGATAGGTGATGTCTCCCCAAGACTTGGAATGAAGCTGGAATAACGTCAGGATTCCTTTTTAGAGTAGCCTGAAAAAGAGAAAATAATGCATTTAATAGCCTGAAAAAATTTAATTATACTATGTATTATACTTGTAGGCTTTATTTTTAAAGTCCTACATCAGAATGCTCTGAAATTACCTGAGAGACACATGGATAGGTGATGTCTCCCCAGACTTGGAATGAAGCTGGAATAACGTCAGGATTCCTTTTTAGAGTAGCCTGAAAAAGACAAAAATAAGCCTTTAACATCCTGAAAAAATGTCAATATAGCTTTACTTTTAAGCCCTTAATTTTAAAACCTACATCAGAATGCTCTGAAATTACCTGAGGACACAATGGATAGGTGATGTCTCCCCCAGACTTGGAATGAAGCTGGAATAACGTCAGGATTTCTTTTAGAGTAGCCTGAAAAAGACAAAAATAAGCCTTTAACATCCTGAAAAAATGTCAATAGAGCTTTACTTTTAAGCCCTTAATTTTAAAACTGTACATCAGAATGCTCTGAAATTACCTGAGAGACACAGTGGATAGGTGATGTCTCCCCCAGACTTGGAATGAAGCTGGAATAACGTCAGGATTCCTTTTAGAGTAGCCTGAAAAAGAGAAAATAATGCATTTAATAGCCTGAAAAGATTTAATTATACTATGTATTAGACATTGTAGGCTTTATTTTTAAAGTCCTACATCAGAATGCTCTGAAATTACCTGAGAGACACAATGGATAGGTGATGTCTCCCCCAGACTTGGAATGAAGCTGGAATAACGTCAGGATTCCTTTTTAGAGTAGCCTGAAAAAGAGAAAATAATGCCTTTAACCGCCTGAAAAACGTCAATATAGCTGTACTTTTAAGCCCTTAATTTTAAAACTGTACATCAGAATGCTCTGAAATTACCTGAAAGACACAGTGGATAGGTGATGTCTCCCCCAGACTTGGAATGAAGCTGGAATAACGTCAGGATTCCTTTTTAGAGTAGCCTGAAAAAGAGAAAATAATGCATTTAATAGCCTGAAAAAGATTTAAATTATACTATGTATTATACATTGTAGGCTTTATTTTTAAAGTCCTACATCAGAATGCTCTGAAATTACCTGAGAGACACACTGGATAGGTGATGTCTCCCCAGACTTGGAATGAAGCTGGAATAACGTCAGGATTCTTTTTAGAGTAGCCTGAAAAAGACAAAAATAAGCCTTTAACATCCTGAAAAATGTCAATAGAGCTGTACTTTTAAGCCCTTAATTTTAAAACGTACATCAGAATGCTCTGAAATTACCTGAGAGACAAAGTGGATAGGTGATGTCTCCCCCAGACTTGGAATGAAGCTGGAATAACGTCAGGATTCCTTTTTAGAGTAGCCTGAAAAAGAGAAAATAATGCATTTAATAGCCTGAAAAGATTTAAATTATACTATGTATTATACATTGTAGGCTTTATTTTTAAAGTCCTACATCAGAATGCTCTGAAATTACCTGAGAGACACACTGGATAGGTGATGTCTCCCCAGACTTGGAATGAAGCTGGAATAACGTCAGGATTCCTTTTTAGAGTAGCCTGAAAAAGAGAAAATAATGCATTTAATAGCCTGAAAAAGATTTAATTATACTATGTACTTTTAAGCCCTTATTTTTAAAACCTACATCAGAATGCTCTGAAATTACCTGAGAGACACAATGGATAGGTGATGTCTCCCCAGACTTGGAATGAAGCTGGAATAACGTCAGGATTCCTTTTTAGAGTAGCCTGAAAAAGAGAAAATAATGCCTTTACGCCTGAAAAAAACGTCAATATAGCTGTACTTTTAAGCCCTTAATTTTAAAACTGTACATCAGAATGCTCTGAAATTACCTGAAAGACACAGTGGATAGGTGATGTCTCCCCCAGACTTGGAATGAAGCTGGAATAACGTCAGGATTCCTTTTTAGAGTAGCCTGAAAAAGAGAAAATAATGCCTTTACCGCCTGAAAAAAGTCAATATAGCTGTACTTTTAAGCCCTTAATTTTAAAACTGTACATCAGAATGCTCTGAAATTACTGAAAGACACAGTGGATAGGTGATGTCTCCCCCAGACTTGGAATGAAGCTGGAATAACGTCAGGATTCCTTTTAGAGTAGCCTGAAAAAGAGAAAATAATGCATTTAATAGCCTGAAAAATTTAAATTATACTATGTATATACATTGTAGGCTTTATTTTTAAAGTCCTACATCAGAATGCTCTGAAATTACCTGAGAGACACAATGGATAGGTGATGTCTCCCCAGACTTGGAATGAAGCTGGAATAACGTCAGGATTCCTTTTTAGAGTAGCCTGAAAAAGAGAAAATAATGCCTTTAATAGCCTGAAAAAATTTAAATTACTATGTATTATACTTTGTAGGCTTATTTTTAAAATCCTACATCAGAATGCTCTGAAATTACCTGAGAGACACACTGGATAGGTGATGTCTCCCCAGACTTGGAATGAAGCTGGAATAACGTCAGGATTTCTTTTTAGAGTAGCCTGAAAAAGACAAAATAAGCCTTTAACATCCTGAAAAAATTCAATAGAGCTTTATTTTAAGCCTTAATTTTAAAACCCTACATCAGAATGCTCTGAAATTACCTGAGAGACACAATGGATAGGTGATGTCTCCCCAGACTTGGAATGAAGCTGGAATAACGTCAGGATTCTTTTTAGAGTAGCCTGAAAAAGACAAAATAAGCCTTTAACATCCTGAAAAAACATCAATAGAGCTTTACTTTTAAGCCCTTTATTTTTAAAACCGTACATCAGAATGCTCTGAAATTACCTGAGACACACAGTGGATAGGTGATGTCTCCCCCAGACTTGGAATGAAGCTGGAATAACGTCAGGATTCCTTTTAGAGTAGCCTGAAAAAGAGAAAATAATGCATTTAATAGCCTGAAAAAGATTTAAATTATACTATGTATTAGACATGTAGGCTTTATTTTTAAAATCCTACATCAGAATGCTCTGAAATTACCTGAGAGACACACTGGATAGGTGATGTCTCCCCAGACTTGGAATGAAGCTGGAATAACGTCAGGATTCCTTTTAGAGTAGCCTGAAAAAGAGAAAATAATGCATTTAATAGCCTGAAAAGATTTAAATTATACTATGTATTAGACATTGTAGGCTTTATTTTTAAAATCCTACATCAGAATGCTCTGAAATTACCTGAGAGACACACTGGATAGGTGATGTCTCCCCCAGACTTGGAATGAAGCTGGAATAACGTCAGGATTCCTTTTTAGAGTAGCCTGAAAAAGAGAAAATAATGCCTTTAACCGCCTGAAAAAACGTCAATATAGCTTTACTTTTAAGCCCTTAATTTTAAAACTGTACATCAGAATGCTCTAAAATTACCTGAGAGACACAATGGATAGGTGATGTCTCTCCCAGACTTGGAATGAAGCTGGAATAACGTCAGGATACCATTTTAGAGTAGCCTGAAAAAGAGAAAATAATGCATTTAATAGCCTGAAAAAGATTTAAATTACACTATGTATTATACATTGTAGGCTTTATTTTTGAAATCCTACATCAGAATGCTCTGAAATTACCTGAGAGACACACTGGATAGGTGATGTCTCCCCAAGACTTGGAATGAAGCTGGAATAATGTCAGGATTTCTTTTTAGAGTAGTCTGAAAAAGACAAAAATAAGCCTTTAACATCCTGAAAAAAGTCAATAGAGCTGTACTTTTAAGCCCTTAATTTTAAAACCGTACATCAGAATGCTCTGAAATTACCTGAGAGACAAAGTGGATAGGTGATGTCTCCCCCAGACTTGGAATGAAGCTGGAATAACGTCAGGATTCCTTTTAGAGTAGCCTGAAAAAGAGAAATAATGCATTTAATAGCCTGAAAAAGATTTAAATTATACTATGTATTAGACATTGTAGGCTTTATTTTTAAATCCTACATCAGAATGCTCTGAAATTACCTGAGAGACACACTGGATAGGTGATGTCTCCCCCAGACTTGGAATGAAGCTGGAATAACGTCAGGATTCCTTTTTAGAGTAGCCTGAAAAAGAGAAAATAATGCATTTAATAGCCTGAAAAAGATTTAAATTATACTATGTATTAGACATTGTAGGCTTTATTTTTAAAATCCTACATCAGAATGCTCTGAAATTACCTGAGAGACACACTGGATAGGTGATGTCTCCCCCAGACCTGGAATGAAGCTGAAATAACGTCAGGATTCCTTTTTAGAGTAGCCTGAAAAAGAGAAAATAATGCCTTCAACCGCCTGAAAAAACGTCAATATAGCTTTACTTTTAAGCCCTTAATTTTAAAACTGTACATCAGAATGCTCTAAAATTACCTGAAGGACACAATGGATAGGTGATGTCTCTCCCAGACTTGGAATGAAGCTGGAATAACGTCAGGATACCATTTTAGAGTAGCCTGAAAAAGAGAAAATAATGCATTTAATAGCCTGAAAAAGATTTAAATTATACTATGTATTATACATTGTAGGCTTTATTTTTGAAATCCTACATCAGAATGCTCTGAAATTACCTGAGGGACACAATGGATATGTGATGTCTCCCCAAGACTTGGAATGAAGCTGGAATAACGTCAGGATTTCTTTTTAGAGTAGCCTGAAAAAGACAAAAATAAGCCTTTAACATCCTGAAAAAATGTCAATAGAGCTGTACTTTTAAGCCCTTAATTTTAAAACCGTACATCAGAATGCTCTGAAATTACCTGAGAGACACAGTGGATAGGTGATGTCTCCCCCAGACTTGGAATGAAGCTGGAATAACGTCAGGATTCCTTTTTAGAGTAGCCTGAAAAGAAAAATAATGCATTTAATAGCCTGAAAAAGATTTAAATTATACTATGTGTTATACATTGTAGGCTTTATTTTTAAAGTCCTACATCAGAATGCTCTGAAATTACCTGAGAGACACATGGATAGGTGATGTCTCCCCCAGACTTGGAATGAAGCTGGAATAACGTCAGGATTCTTTTTAGAGTAGCCTGAAAAAGAAAAAAATAAGCCTTTAACATCCTGAAAAAAGATCAATAGAGCTGTACTTTTAAGCCCTTAATTTTAAAACTGTACATCAGAATGCTCTGAAATTACCTGAAAGACACAGTGGATAGGTGATGTCTCCCCCAGACTTGGAATGAAGCTGGAATAACGTCAGGATTCCTTTTTAGAGTAGCCTGAAAAAGAGAAAATAATGCATTTAATAGCCTGAAAAAGATTTAAATTATACTATGTATTATACATTGTAGGCTTTATTTTTAAAGTCCTACATCAGAATGCTCTGAAATTACCTGAGAGACACACTGGATAGGTGATGTCTCCCCAAGACTTGGAATGAAGCTGGAATAATGTCAGGATTTCTTTTTAGAGTAGTCTGAAAAAGACAAAAATAAGCCTTTAACATCCTGAAAAAACATCAATAGAGCTGTACTTTTAAGCCCTTAATTTTAAAACTGTACATCAGAATGCTCTGAAATTACATGAAAGACACAGTGGATAGGTGATGTCTCCCCCAGACTTGGAATGAAGCTGGAATAACGTCAGGATTCCTTTTTAGAGTAGCCTGAAAAGAAAAAAAAAGCCTTTAACATCCTGAAAAAATGTCAATAGAGCTTTACTTTTAAGCCCTTAATTTTAAAACCGTACATCAGAATGCTCTGAAATTACATGAAAGACACAGTGGATAGGTGATGTCTCCCTCCAGACTTGGAATGAAGCTGGAATAACGTCAGGATTCCTTTTTAGAGTAGCCTGAAAAAGAGAAAATAATGCCTTTAAGCCTGAAAAAACGTCAATATTGCTGTACTTTTAAGCCCTTAATTTTAAAACTGTACATCAGAATGCTCTGAAATTACCTGAGAGACACAGTGGATAGGTGATGTCTCCCCCAGACTTGGAATGAAGCTGGAATAACGTCAGGATTCTTTTTAGAGTAGCCTGAAAAAGAGAAAAATAAGCCTTTAACATCCTGAAAAAATTTCAATAGAGCTTACTTTTAAGCCCTTTTTTTAAAACCGTACATCAGAATGCTCTGAAATTACCTGAGAGACAAAGTGGATAGGTGATGTCTCCCCCAGACTTGGAATGAAGCTGGAATAACGTCAGGATTCCTTTTTAGAGTAGCCTGAAAAAGAGAAAATAATGCATTTAATAGCCTGAAAAAGATTTAAATTATACTATGTATTAGACATTGTAGGCTTTATTTTTAAAATCCTACATCAGAATGCTCTGAAATTACCTGAAGACACACTGGATAGGTGATGTCTCCCCCAGACTTGGAATGAAGCTGGAATAACGTCAGGATTCCTTTTTAGAGTAGCCTGAAAAAGAGAAAATAATGCATTTAAGCCTGAAAAAGATTTAAAATTTCTGTATTACATTGTAGCTTTAATTTTTAAATCCTACATCAGAATGCTCTGAAATTACCTGAGAGACACACTGGATAGGTGATGTCTCCCCCAGACTTGGAATGAAGCTGGAATAACGTCAGGATTCCTTTTAGAGTAGCCTGAAAAAGAGAAAATAATGCCTTTAACCGCCTGAAAAAATGTCAATATAGCTTTACTTTTAAGCCCTTAATTTTAAAACTGTACATCAGAATGCTCTGAAATTACCTGAGAGACACAATGGATAGGTGATGTCTCCCCCAGACTTGGAATGAAGCTGGAATAACGTCAGGATTCCTTTTAGAGTAGCCTGAAAAAGAGAAAATAATGCATTTAATAGCCTGAAAAAGATTTAAATTATACTATGTATTATACATTGTAGGCTTTATTTTTAAATCCTACATCAGAATGCTCTGAAATTACCTGAGAGACACAATGGATAGGTGATGTCTCCCCCAGACTTGGAATGAAGCTGGAATAACGTCAGGATTTCTTTTTAGAGTAGCCTGAAAAAGAGAAAATAAGCCTTTAACATCCTGAAAAATGTCAATAGAGCTGTACTTTTAAGCCCTTAATTTTAAACCGTACATCAGAATGCTCTGAAATTACCTGAGAGACAAAGTGGATAGGTGATGTCTCCC
The DNA here is from genome assembly GCF_008692095.1 of Etheostoma spectabile. NCBI lineage: Eukaryota > Metazoa > Chordata > Actinopteri > Perciformes > Percidae > Etheostoma > Etheostoma spectabile. The sequence goes on from NW_022605023.1 coordinate 21,666, forward strand.
CAGACTTGGAATGAAGCTGGAATAACGTCAGGATTCCTTTTTAGAGTAGCCTGAAAAAGAGAAAATAATGCATTTAATAGCCTGAAAAAGATTTAAATTATACTATGTATTAGACATTGTAGGCTTTATTTTAAAATCCTACATCAGAATGCTCTGAAATTACCTGAAGACACACTGGATAGGTGATGTCTCCCCCAGACTTGGAATGAAGCTGGAATAACGTCAGGATTCCTTTTTAGAGTAGCCTGAAAAAGAGAAAATAATGCATTTAATAGCCTGAAAAAGATTTAAATTATACTATGTATTAGACATTGTAGGCTTTATTTTAAAACCTACATCAGAATGCTCTGAAATTACCTGAGAGACACATGGATAGGTGATGTCTCCCCCAGACTTGGAATGAAGCTGGAATAACGTCAGGATTCCTTTTTAGAGTAGCCTGAAAAAGAGAAAATAATGCCTTTAACCGCCTGAAAAAACGTCAATATAGCTTTACTTTTAAGCCCTTAATTTTAAACTGTACATCAGAATGCTCTGAAATTACCTGAGGGACACAATGGATAGGTGATGTCTCTCCCAGACTTGGAATGAAGCTGGAATAACGTCAGGATACCATTTTAGAGTAGCCTGAAAAAGAGAAAATAATGCATTTAATAGCCTGAAAAAGATTTAAATTATACTATGTATTATACATTGTAGGCTTTATTTTTGAAATCCTACATCAGAATGCTCTGAAATTACCTGAGGGACACAATGGATAGGTGATGTCTCTCCCAGACTTGGAATGAAGCTGGAATAACGTCAGGATTCCTTTTTAGAGTAGCCTGAAAAAGACAAAATAATGCCTTTAACATCCTGAAAAAATGTCAATATAGCTGTACTTTTAAGCCCTTAATTTTAAAACCGTACATCAGAATGCTCTGAAATTACCTGAGAGACACAGTGGATAGGTGATGTCTCCCCCAGACTTGGAATGAAGCTGGAATAACGTCAGGATTCCTTTTAGAGTAGCCTGAAAAAGAGAAAATAATGCATTTAATAGCCTGAAAAAGATTTAAATTATACTATGTGTTATACATTGTAGGCTTTATTTTTAAAGTCCTACATCAGAATGCTCTGAAATTACCTGAGAGACACACTGGATAGGTGATGTCTCTCTCAGACTTGGAATGAAGCTGGAATAACGTCAGGACTTCTTTTTAGAGTAGCCTGAAAAAGAAAAAAATAAGCCTTTAACATCCTGAAAAAAGATCAATAGAGCTGTACTTTTAAGCCCTTAATTTTAAAACTGTACATCAGAATGCTCTGAAATTACCTGAAAGACACAGTGGATAGGTGATGTCTCCCTCCAGACTTGGAATGAAGCTGGAATAACGTCAGTATTCCTTTTTAGAGTAGCCTGAAAAAGAGAAAATAATGCATTTAATAGCCTGAAAAAGATTTAAATTATACTATGTATTATACATTGTAGGCTTTATTTTTAAAGTCCTACATCAGAATGCTCTGAAATTACCTGAGAGACACACTGGATAGGTGATGTCTCCCCCAGACTTGGAATGAAGCTGGAATAACGTCAGGATTCCTTTTTAGAGTAGCCTGAAAAAGAGAAAATAAGCCTTTAACATCCTGAAAAAATTCAATATAGCTGTACTTTTAAGCCCTTAATTTTAAAACTGTACATCAGAATGCTCTGAAATTACCTGAAGACACAGTGGATAGGTGATGTCTCCCCAGACTTGGAATGAAGCTGGAATAACGTCAGGATTCCTTTTAGAGTAGCCTGAAAAAGAGAAAAAATGCCTTTAACAGCCTGAAAAAATGTCAATATAGCTTTACTTTTAAGCCCTTAATTTTAAAACCTACATCAGAATGCTCTGAAATTACCTGAGAGACACAGTGGATAGGTGATGTCTCCCCCAGACTTGGAATGAAGCTGGAATAACGTCAGGATTCCTTTTTAGAGTAGCCTGAAAAAGAGAAAATAATGCCTTTAACGCCTGAAAAAGTCAATAGCTGTACTTTTAAGCCCTTAATTTTAAAACTGTACATCAGAATGCTCTGAAATTACCTGAAGACACAGTGGATAGGTGATGTCTCCCCCAGACTTGGAATGAAGCTGGAATAACGTCAGGATTCCTTTTTAGAGTAGCCTGAAAAAGAGAATAATGCATTTAATAGCCTGAAAAAGATTTAAATTATACTATGTATTATACATTGTAGGCTTTATTTTTAAAGTCCTACATCAGAATGCTCTGAAATTACCTGAGAGACACAATGGATAGGTGATGTCTCCCCAAGACTTGGAATGAAGCTGGAATAACGTCAGGATTCCATTTTAGAGTAGCCTGAAAAAGAGAAAATAATGCATTTAATAGCTTGAAAAATATTTAAATTATACTATGTATTATACATTGTAGGCTTTATTTTTAAAGTCCTACATCAGAATGCTCTGAAATTACCTGAGAGACACACTGGATAGGTGATGTCTCCCCAAGACTTGGAATGAAGCTGGAATAACGTCAGGATTTCTTTTTAGAGTAGCCTGAAAAAGACAAAAATAAGCCTTTGACATCCTGAAAAAATGTCAATAGAGCTTTACTTTTAAGCCCTTAATTTTAAAACTGTACATCAGAATGCTCTGAAATACCTTAGAGACAAAGTGGATAGGTGATGTCACCCCCAGACTTGGAATGAAGCTGGAATAACGTCAGGATTCCTTTTTAGAGTAGCCTGAAAAAGAGAAAATAATGCATTTAATAGCCTGAAAAAGATTTAAATTATACTATGTATTAGACATTGTAGGCTTTATTTTTAAAGTCCTACATCAGAATGCTCTGAAATTACCTGAGAGACACAATGGATAGGTGATGTCTCCCCAGACTTGGAATGAAGCTGGAATAACGTCAGGATTCCTTTTTAGAGTAGCCTGAAAAAGAGAAAATAATGCCTTTAACCGCCTGAAAAAACATCAATATAGCTGTACTTTTAAGCCCTTAATTTTAAAACTGTACATCAGAATGCTCTGAAATTACCTGAAAGACACAGTGGATAGGTGATGTCTCCCCCAGACTTGGAATGAAGCTGGAATAACGTCAGGATTCCTTTTAGAGTAGCCTGAAAAAGAGAAAATAATGCATTTAATAGCCTGAAAAAGATTTAAATTATACTATGTATTAGACATTTTAGGCTTTATTTTTAAAGTCCTACATCAGAATGCTCTGAAATTACCTGAGAGACACACTGGATAGGTGATGTCTCCCCAGACTTGGAATGAAGCTGGAATAACGTCAGGATTCTTTTTAGAGTAGCCTGAAAAAGAGAAATAAGCCTTTAACATCCTGAAAAAAATCAATAGAGCTGTACTTTTAAGCCCTTAATTTTAAAACTGTACATCAGAATGCTCTGAAATTACCTGAAAGAGACACATGGATAGGTGATGTCTCCCCCAGACTTGGAATGAAGCTGGAATAACGTCAGGATTCCTTTTTAGAGTAGCCTGAAAAAGAGAAAATAATGCCTTTAAACGCCTGAAAAAACGTCAATATAGCTGTACTTTTAAGCCCTTAATTTTAAAACTGTACATCAGAATGCTCTGAAATTACTTGAAAGACACAGTGGATAGGTGATGTCTCCCCCAGACTTGGAATGAAGCTGGAATAACGTCAGGATTCCTTTTTAGAGTAGCCTGAAAAAGAGAAAATAATGCATTTAATAGCCTGAAAAAGATTGAAATTATACTATGTATTACATTTAGGCTTTATTTTTAAAGTCCTACATCAGAATGCTCTGAAATTACCTGAGAGACACACTGGATAGGTGATGTCTCCCCAGACTTGGAATGAAGCTGGAATAACGTCAGGATTCTTTTTAGAGTAGCCTGAAAAAGACAAAAATAAGCCTTTGACATCCTGAAAAAATGTCAATAGAGCTTTACTTTTAAGCCCTTAATTTTAAAACCATACATCAGAATGCTCTGAAATTACCTGAGGGACACAATGGATAGGTGATGTCTCTCCCAGACTTGGAATGAAGCTGGAATAACGTCAGGACTTCTTTTTAGAGTAGCCTGAAAAAGACAAAAATAAGCCTTTAACATCCTGAAAAAACATCAATAGAGCTGTACTTTTAAGCCCTTAATTTTAAAACTGTACATCAGAATGCTCTGAAATTACCTGAAAGACACAGTGGATAGGTGATGTCTCCCTCCAGACTTGGAATGAAGCTGGAATAACATCAGGATTCATTTTTAGAGTAGCCTGAAAAAGAGAAAATAATGCCTTTAACCGCCTGAAAAAACGTCAATATTGCTGTTCTTTTAAGCCCTTAATTTTAAAACTGTACATCAGAATGCTCTGAAATTACATGAAAGGCACAGTGGATAGGTGATGTCTCCCTCCAGACTTGGAATGAAGCTGGAATAACGTCAGGATTCCTTTTTAGAGTAGCCTGAAAAAGACAAAAATAAGCCTTTAACATCCTGAAAAAATGTCAATAGAGCTTTACTTTTAAGCCCTTAATTTTAAAATCGTACATCAAAATGCTCTGACATTACCTGAAAGACGCACTGGATAGGTGATGTCTCCCCCAGACTTGGAATGAAGCTGGAATAACGTCAGGATACCATTTTAGAGTAGCCTGAAAAAGAGAAAATAATGCATTTAATAGCCTGAAAAAGATTTAAATTATACTATGTATTAGACATTGTAGGCTTTATTTTTAAAATCCTACATCAGAATGCTCTGAAATTACCTGAGAGACACAGTGGATAGGTGATGTCTCCCCCAGACTTGGAATGAAGCTGGAATAACGTCAGGATTCCTTTTTAGAGTAGCCTGAAAAAGAGAAAATAATGCATTTAATAGCCTGAAAAAGATTTAAATTATACTATGTATTAGACATTGTAGGCTTTATTTTTAAAATCCTACATCAGAATGCTCTGAAATTACCTGAGAGACACACTGGATAGGTGATGTCTCCCCCAGACTTGGAATGAAGCTGGAATAACGTCAGGATTCCTTTTAGAGTAGCCTGAAAAAGAGAAAATAATGCCTTTAACCGCCTGAAAAAACGTCAATATGCTGTACTTTTAAGCCCTTAATTTTAAAACTGTACATCAGAATGCTCTGAAATTACCTGAAACACAGTGGATAGGTGATGTCTCCCCCAGACTTGGAATGAAGCTGGAATAACGTCAGGATTCCTTTTTAGAGTAGCCTGAAAAAGAGAAAAAAAGCCTTTAACATCCTGAAAAAATTTCAATAGAGCTTTACTTTTAAGCCCTAATTTTAAAACCGTACATCAGAATGCTCTGAAATTACCTGAGAGACAAGTGGATAGGTGATGTCTCCCCCAGACTTGGAATGAAGCTGGAATAACGTCAGGATTCCTTTTTAGAGTAGCCTGAAAAAGAGAAAATAATGCATTTAATAGCCTGAAAAAGATTTAAATATACTATGTATTAGACATTGTAGGCTTTATTTTTAAAATCCTACATCAGAATGCTCTGAAATTACCTGAGAGACACACTGGATAGGTGATGTCTCCCCCAGACTTGGAATGAAGCTGGAATAACGTCAGGATTCCTTTTTAGAGTAGCCTGAAAAAGAGAAAATAATGCCTTTAACCGCCTGAAAAAACGTCAATATAGCTGTACTTTTAAGCCCTTAATTTTAAAACTGTACATCAGAATGCTCTGAAATTACCTGAAAGACACAGTGGATAGGTGATGTCTCCCCCAGACTTGGAATGAAGCTGGAATAACGTCAGGATTCCTTTTTAGAGTAGCCTGAAAAAGAGAAAATAATGCCTTTAACCGCCTGAAAAAACGTCAATATAGCTGTACTTTTAAGCCCTTATTTTTAAAACTGTACATCAGAATGCTCTGAAATTACCTGAAAGACACAGTGGATAGGTGATGTCTCCCCCAGACTTGGAATGAAGCTGGAATAACGTCAGGATTCCTTTTTAGAGTAGCCTGAAAAAGAGAAAATAATGCATTTAATAGCCTGAAAAAGATTTAAATTATACTATGTATTATACATTGTAGGCTTTATTTTTAAATCCTACATCAGAATGCTCTGAAATTACCTGAGAGACACAATGGATAGGTGATGTCTCCCCAGACTTGGAATGAAGCTGGAATAACGTCAGGATTCCTTTTTAGAGTAGCCTGAAAAAGAGAAAATAATGCATTTAATAGCCTGAAAAAGATTTAAATTATACTATGTATTATACATTGTTGGCTTTATTTTTAAAGTCCTACATCAGAATGCTCTGAAATTACCTGAGAGACACACTGGATAGGTGATGTCTCCCCAGACTTGGAATGAAGCTGGAATAACGTCAGGATTCCTTTTTAGAGTAGCCTGAAAAAGAGAAAATAATGCCTTTTACCGCCTGAAAAAACGTCAATATTGCTGTACTTTTAAGCCCTTAATTTTAAAACTGTACATCAGAATGCTCTGAAATTACATGAAAGACACAGTGGATAGGTGATGTCTCCCTCCAGACTTGGAATGAAGCTGGAATAACGTCAGGATTCCTTTTTAGAGTAGCCTGAAAAAGAGAAAATAATGCCTTTTACCGCCTGAAAAAACGTCAATATTGCTGTACTTTTAAGCCCTTAATTTTAAAACTGTACATCAGAATGCTCTGAAATTACTTGAAAGACACAGTGGATAGGTGATGTCTCCCTCCAGACTTGGAATGAAGCTGGAATAACGTCAGGATTCCTTTTTAGAGTATTCTGAAAAAGAGAAAATAATGCATTTAATAGCCTGAAAAAATTGAAATTATACTATGTATTATACATTGTAGGCTTTATTTTTAAAGTCCTACATCAGAATGCTCTGAAATTACCTGAGAGACACAATGGATAGGTGATGTCTCCCCAAGACTTGGAATGAAGCTGGAATAACGTCAGGATTCCATTTTAGAGTAGCCTGAAAAAGAGAAAATAATGCATTTAATAGCTTGAAAAATATTTAAATTATACTATGTATTATACATTGTAGGCTTTATTTTTAAAGTCCTACATCAGAATGCTCTGAAATTACCTGAGAGACACACTGGATAGGTGATGTCTCCCCAGACTTGGAATGAAGCTGGAATAACGTCAGGATTTCTTTTTAGAGTAGCCTGAAAAAGACAAAATAAGCCTTTAACATCCTGAAAAATGTCAATAGAGCTTTACTTTTAAGCCCTTAATTTTAAAACTGTACATCAGAATGCTCTGAAATTACCTGAGAGACAAAGTGGATAGGTGATGTCTCCCCCAGACTTGGAATGAAGCTGGAATAACGTCAGGATTCCTTTTAGAGTCCTGAAAAAGAGAAAATAATGCATTTAATAGCCTGAAAAAGATTTAAATTATACTATGTATTAGACATTGTAGGCTTTATTTTTAAAGTCCTACATCAGAATGCTCTGAAATTACCTGAGAGACACACTGGATAGGTGATGTCTCCCCCAGACTTGGAATGAAGCTGGAATAACGTCAGGATTCCTTTTTAGAGTAGCCTGAAAAAGAGAAAATAATGCCTTTAACCGCCTGAAAAAACATCAATATAGCTGTACTTTTAAGCCCTTAATTTTAAAACTGTACATCAGAATGCTCTGAAATTACCTGAAAGACACAGTGGATAGGTGATGTCTCCCTCCAGACTTGGAATGAAGCTGGAATAACGTCAGGATTCCTTTTTAGAGTAGCCTGAAAAAGAGAAAATAATGCATTTAATAGCCTGAAAAAGATTTAAATTATACTATGTATTATACATTGTAGGCTTTATTTTTAAAGTCCTACATCAGAATGCTCTGAAATTACCTGAGAGACACACTGGATAGGTGATGTCTCCCCAAGACTTGGAATGAAGCTGGAATAACGTCAGGATTTCTTTTTAGAGTAGTCTGAAAAAGACAAAAATAAGCCTTTAACATCCTGAAAAAAGATCAATAGAGCTGTACTTTTAAGCCCTTAATTTTAAAACTGTACATCAGAATGCTCTGAAATTACATGAAAGACACAGTGGATAGGTGATGTCTCCCCCAGACTTGGAATGAAGCTGGAATAACGTCAGGATTCCTTTTTAGAGTAGCCTGAAAAAGAGAAAATAATGCCTTTAAACGCCTGAGAAAACGTCAAGATAGCTGTACTTTTAAGCCCTTAATTTTAAAACTGTACATCAGAATGCTCTGAAATTACTTGAAAGACACAGTGGATAGGTGATGTCTCCCTCCAGACTTGGAATGAAGCTGGAATAACGTCAGGATTCCTTTTTAGAGTAGCCTGAAAAAGAGAAAATAATGCATTTAATAGCCTGAAAAAGATTAAATTATACTATGTATTATACATTGTAGGCTTTATTTTTAAAGTCCTACATCAGAATGCTCTGAAATTACCTGAGAGACACACTGGATAGGTGATGTCTCCCCAGACTTGGAATGAAGCTGGAATAACGTCAGGATTCTTTTTAGAGTAGCCTGAAAAAGAGAAAAATAAGCCTTTAACATCCTGAAAAAATGTCAATAGAGCTTTACTTTTAAGCCCTTAATTTTAAAACCTACATCAGAATGCTCTGAAATTACCTGAGGGACACAATGGATAGGTGATGTCTCTCCCAGACTTGGAATGAAGCTGGAATAACGTCAGGATTCTTTTTAGAGTAGCCTGAAAAAGACAAAATAAGCCTTTAACATCCTGAAAAAATTCAATATAGCTGTACTTTTAAGCCCTTAATTTTAAAACTGTACATCAGAATGCTCTGAAATTACCTGAAAGACACAGTGGATAGGTGATGTCTCCCCCAGACTTGGAATGAAGCTGGAATAACGTCAGGATTCCTTTTTAGAGTAGCCTGAAAAAGAGAAATAATGCCTTAAACCGCCTGAAAAAACGTCAATATTGCTGTTCTTTTAAGCCCTTAATTTTAAAACTGTACATCAGAATGCTCTGAAATTACATGAAAGGCACAGTGGATAGGTGATGTCTCCCTCCAGACTTGGAATGAAGCTGGAATAACGTCAGGATTCCTTTTTAGAGTAGCCTGAAAAAGACGAAAATAAGCCTTTAACATCCTGAAAAAATGTCAATAGAGCTTTACTTTTAAGCCCTTAATTTTAAAATCGTACATCAAAATGCTCTGACATTACCTGAAAGACGCACTGGATAGGTGATGTCTCCCCCAGACTTGGAATGAAGCTGGAATAACGTCAGGATACCATTTTAGAGTAGCCTGAAAAAGAGAAAATAATGCATTTAATAGCCTGAAAAAGATTTAAATTATACTATGTATTAGACATTGTAGGCTTTATTTTTAAAATCCTACATCAGAATGCTCTGAAATTACCTGAGAGACACAGTGGATAGGTGATGTCTCCCCCAGACTTGGAATGAAGCTGGAATAACGTCAGGATACCATTTTAGAGTAGCCTGAAAAAGAGAAAATAATGCATTTAATAGCCTGAAAAAGATTTAAATTATACTATGTATTTACATTGTAGGCTTTATTTTTAAAATCCTACATCAGAATGCTCTGAAATTACCTGAGAGACACACTGGATAGGTGATGTCTCCCCCAGACTTGGAATGAAGCTGGAATAACGTCAGGATTCCTTTTTAGAGTAGCCTGAAAAAGAGAAAATAATGCCTTTAACCGCCTGAAAAAACGTCAATATGCTGTACTTTTAGGCCCTTAATTTTAAAACTGTACATCAGAATGCTCTGAAATTACCTGAAGACACAGTGGATAGGTGATGTCTCCCCCAGACTTGGAATGAAGCTGGAATAACGTCAGGATTCCTTTTTAGAGTAGCCTGAAAAAGAAAAATAAGCCTTTAACATCCTGAAAAAATTCAATAGAGCTTTACTTTTAAGCCCTTAATTTTAAAACCGTACATCAGAATGCTCTGAAATTACCTGAGAGACAAAGTGGATAGGTGATGTCTCCCCCAGACTTGGAATGAAGCTGGAATAACGTCAGGATTCCTTTTTAGAGTAGCCTGAAAAAGAAAAAAATGCATTTAATAGCCTGAAAAAGATTTAAATTATACTATGTATTAGACATTGTAGGCTTTATTTTTAAAATCCTACATCAGAATGCTCTGAAATTACCTGAGAGACACACTGGATAGGTGATGTCTCCCCCAGACTTGGAATGAAGCTGGAATAACGTCAGGATTCCTTTTTAGAGTAGCCTGAAAAAGAGAAAATAATGCCTTTAACCGCCTGAAAAAACGTCAATATAGCTGTACTTTTAAGCCCTTAATTTTAAAACTGTACATCAGAATGCTCTGAAATTACCTGAAAGACACAGTGGATAGGTGATGTCTCCCCCAGACTTGGAATGAAGCTGGAATAACGTCAGGATTCCTTTTTAGAGTAGCCTGAAAAAGAGAAAATAATGCCTTTAACCGCCTGAAAAAACGTCAATATAGCTGTACTTTTAAGCCCTTAATTTTAAAACTGTACATCAGAATGCTCTGAAATTACCTGAAAGACACAGTGGATAGGTGATGTCTCCCTCCAGACTTGGAATGAAGCTGGAATAACGTCAGGATTCCTTTTTAGAGTATTCTGAAAAAGAGAAAATAATGCATTTAATAGCCTGAAAAAGATTTAAATTATACTATGTATTATACATTGTAGGCTTTATTTTTAAAATCCTACATCAGAATGCTCTGAAATTACCTGAGAGACACACTGGATAGGTGATGTCTCCCCAGACTTGGAATGAAGCTGGAATAACGTCAGGATGTCTTTTTAGAGTAGCCTGAAAAAGACAAAAATAAGCCTTTAACATCCTGAAAAAATGTCAATAGAGCTGTACTTTTAAGCCCTTAATTTAAAACTGTACATCAGAATGCTCTGAAATTACCTGAGAGACAAAGTGGATAGGTGATGTCTCCCCCAGACTTGGAATGAAGCTGGAATAACGTCAGGATTCCTTTTAGAGTCCTGAAAAAGAGAAAATAATGCATTTAATAGCCTGAAAAAGATTTAAATTATACTATGTATTAGACATTGTAGGCTTTATTTTTAAAGTCCTACATCAGAATTCTCTGAAATTACCTGAGAGACACAATGGATAGGTGATGTCTCCCCCAGACGTGGAAGGAAGCTGGAATAACGTTAGGATTCCTTTTTAGAGTAGCCTGAAAAAGAGAAAATAATGCCTTTAACCGCCTGAAAAAACATCAATATAGCTGTACTTTTAAGCCCTTAATTTTATAACTGTACATCAGAATGCTCTGAAATTACCTGAAAGACACAGTGGATAGGTGATGTCTCCCTCCAGACTTGGAATGAAGCTGGAATAACGTCAGGATTCCTTTTTAGAGTATTCTGAAAAAGAGAAAATAATGCATTTAATAGCCTGAAAAAGATTAAAATTATACTATGTATTAGACATTGTAGGCTTTATTTTTAAAGTCCTACATCAGAATGCTCTGAAATTACCTGAGAGACACACTGGATAGGTGATGTCTCCCCAAGACTTGGAATGAAGCTGGAATAATGTCAGGATTTCTTTTTAGAGTAGTCTGAAAAAGACAAAAATAAGCCTTTAACATCCTGAAAAAAGATCAATAGAGCTGTACTTTTAAGCCCTTAATTTTAAAACTGTACATCAGAATGCTCTGAAATTACATGAAAGACACAGTGGATAGGTGATGTCTCCCCCAGACTTGGAATGAAGCTGGAATAACGTCAGGATTCCTTTTTAGAGTAGCCTGAAAAAGAGAAAATAATGCCTTTAAACGCCTGAGAAAACGTCAATATAGCTGTACTTTTAAGCCCTTAATTTTAAAACTGTACATCAGAATGCTCTGAAATTACCTGAAAGACACAGTGGATAGGTGATGTCTCCCTCCAGACTTGGAATGAAGCTGGAATAACGTCAGGATTCCTTTTTAGAGTATTCTGAAAAAGAGAAAATAATGCATTTAATAGCCTGAAAAAGATTTAAATTATACTATGTATTATACATTGTAGGCTTTATTTTTAAAGTCCTACATCAGAATGCTCTGAAATTACCTGAGAGACACACTGGATAGGTGATGTCTCCCCAAGACTTGGAATGAAGCTGGAATAACGTCAGGATTTCTTTTTAGAGTAGCCTGAAAAAGACAAAAATAAGCCTTTAACATCCTGAAAAAATGTCAATAGAGCTGTACTTTTAAGCCCTTAATTTTAAAACTGTACATCAGAATGCTCTGAAATTACCTGAGAGACACAGTGGATAGGTGATGTCTCCCCCAGACTTGGAATGAAGCTGGAATAACGTCAGGATTCCTTTTTAGAGTAGCCTGAAAAAGAGAAAATAATGCATTTAATAGCCTGAAAAAGATTTAATTATACTATGTATTTTTAAGCTTTATTTTTAAAGTCCTACATCAGAATGCTCTGAAATTACCTGAGAGACACAGTGGATAGGTGATGTCTCCCCCAGACTTGGAATGAAGCTGGAATAACGTCAGGATTCCTTTTTAGAGTAGCCTGAAAAAGAGAAAATAATGCCTTTAACCGCCTGAAAAAATTCAATATTGCTGTACTTTTAAGCCCTTAATTTTAAAACTGTACATCAGAATGCTCTGAAATTACCTGAAGACACAGTGGATAGGTGATGTCTCCCCCAGACTTGGAATGAAGCTGGAATAACGTCAGGATTCTTTTTAGAGTAGCCTGAAAAAGAGAAAATAATGCCTTTAATAGCCTGAAAAATTTAAATAAGCTTTACTTTTAGGCTTTAATTTTAAAACCTACATCAGAATGCTCTGAAATTACCTGAGAGACACACTGGATAGGTGATGTCTCCCCAGACTTGGAATGAAGCTGGAATAACGTCAGGATTCCTTTTTAGAGTAGCCTGAAAAAGAGAAAATAAGCCTTTAACACCTGAAAAAAATCAAATATAGCTGTATTTTTAAGCTTATTTTTAAAACTGTACATCAGAATGCTCTGAAATTACCTGAAAGACACAGTGGATAGGTGATGTCTCCCCAGACTTGGAATGAAGCTGGAATAACGTCAGGATTCCTTTTTAGAGTAGCCTGAAAAAGACAAAATAATGCATTTAATAGCCTGAAAAAATTAAATATAGTATTATACTTTTAAGCCCTTAATTTTAAAACCTACATCAGAATGCTCTGAAATTACCTGAGAGACACATGGATAGGTGATGTCTCCCCCAGACTTGGAATGAAGCTGGAATAACGTCAGGATTCTTTTTAGAGTAGCCTGAAAAAGAGAAAAAATAAGCCTTTAACATCCTGAAAAAATGTCAATAGAGCTTTACTTTTAAGCCCTTAATTTTAAAACGTACATCAGAATGCTCTGAAATTACCTGAGACACAAGTGGATAGGTGATGTCTCCCCCAGACTTGGAATGAAGCTGGAATAACGTCAGGATTCCTTTTTAGAGTAGCCTGAAAAAGAGAAAATAATGCATTTAATAGCCTGAAAAGATTTAAATTATACTATGTATTAGACATTGTAGGCTTTATTTTTAAAATCCTACATCAGAATGCTCTGAAATTACCTGAGAGACACACTGGATAGGTGATGTCTCCCCCAGACTTGGAATGAAGCTGAATAACGTCAGGATTCCTTTTAGAGTAGCCTGAAAAAGAGAAAATAATGCCTTTAACCGCCTGAAAAAAACATCAATATAGCTGTACTTTTAAGCCCTTAATTTTAAAACTGTACATCAGAATGCTCTGAAATTACCTGAAGACACAGTGGATAGGTGATGTCTCCCCCAGACTTGGAATGAAGCTGGAATAACGTCAGGATTCCTTTTTAGAGTAGCCTGAAAAAGAGAAAATAATGCATTTAATAGCCTGAAAAAGATTTAAATTATACTATGTATTATACATTGTAGGCTTTATTTTTAAAGTCCTACATCAGAATGCTCTGAAATTACCTGAGAACACACTGGATAGGTGATGTCTCCCCAGACTTGGAATGAAGCTGGAATAACGTCAGGATTCCTTTTTAGAGTAGCCTGAAAAAGAGAAAATAAGCCTTTAACATCCTGAAAAAATCAATAGAGCTTTACTTTTAAGCCCTTAATTTTAAAACCGTACATCAGAATGCTCTGAAATTACCTGAGGGACACAATGGATAGGTGATGTCTCCCCCAGACTTGGAATGAAGCTGGAATAACGTCAGGATTCCTTTTTAGAGTAGCCTGAAAAAGAGAAAATAATGCATTTAATAGCCTGAAAAAGATTTAAATTATACTATGTATTAGACATTGTAGGCTTTATTTTTAAAATCCTACATCAGAATGCTCTGAAATTACCTGAGAGACACACTGGATAGGTGATGTCTCCCCCAGACCTGGAATGAAGCTGAAATAACGTCAGGATTCCTTTTTAGAGTAGCCTGAAAAAGAGAAAATAATGCCTTCAACCGCCTGAAAAAACGTCAATATAGCTTTACTTTTAAGCCCTTAATTTTAAAACTGTACATCAGAATGCTCTAAAATTACCTGAAGGACACAATGGATAGGTGATGTCTCTCCCAGACTTGGAATGAAGCTGGAATAACGTCAGGATACCATTTTAGAGTAGCCTGAAAAAGAGAAAATAATGCATTTAATAGCCTGAAAAAGATTTAAATTATACTATGTATTATACATTGTAGGCTTTATTTTTAAATCCTACATCAGAATGCTCTGAAATTACCTGAGAGACACATGGATAGGTGATGTCTCCCCCAGACTTGGAATGAAGCTGGAATAACGTCAGGATTCCTTTTTAGAGTAGCCTGAAAAAGACAAAAATAAGCCTTTAACATCCTGAAAAAATGTCAATAGAGCTTTGTACTTTTAAGCCCTTAATTTTAAAACTGTACATCAGAATGCTCTGAAATTACCTGAGAGACAAAGTGGATAGGTGATGTCTCCCCCAGACTTGGAATGAAGCTGGAATAACGTCAGGATTCCTTTTTAGAGTAGCCTGAAAAAGAGAAATAATGCATTTAATAGCCTGAAAAAGATTTAATTTATACTATGTATTAGACATTGTAGGCTTTATTTTTAAAGTCCTACATCAGAATGCTCTGAAATTACCTGAGAGACACACTGGATAGGTGATGTCTCCCCCAGACTTGGAATGAAGCTGGAATAACGTCAGGATTCTTTTTAGAGTAGCCTGAAAAGAGAAAATAATGCCTTTAACCCCTGAAAAAATCAATATAGCTGTACTTTTAAGCCCTTAATTTTAAAACTGTACATCAGAATGCTCTGAAATTACCTGAAGACACAGTGGATAGGTGATGTCTCCCCCAGACTTGGAATGAAGCTGGAATAACGTCAGGATTCCTTTTTAGAGTAGCCTGAAAAAGAGAAAATAATGCATTTAATAGCCTGAAAAAGATTTAAATTATACTATTTTATACATTGTAGGCTTTATTTTTAAAGTCCTACATCAGAATGCTCTGAAATTACCTGAGAGACACACTGGATAGGTGATGTCTCCCCCAGACTTGGAATGAAGCTGGAATAACGTCAGGATTCCTTTTAGAGTAGCCTGAAAAGAGAAAAATAAGCCTTTAATAGCCTGAAAAAAATGTCAATATAGCTTTACTTTTAAGCCCTTAATTTTAAAACCGTACATCAGAATGCTCTGAAATTACCTGAGAGACACAATGGATAGGTGATGTCTCCCCCAGACTTGGAATGAAGCTGGAATAACGTCAGGATTCCTTTTTAGAGTAGCCTGAAAAAGGAAAATAATGCCTTTAACCGCCTGAAAAAACGTCAATAGCTGTACTTTTAAGCCCTTAATTTTAAACCGTACATCAGAATGCTCTGAAATTACCTGAAGACACAGGGATAGGTGATGTCTCCCCAGACTTGGAATGAAGCTGGAATAACGTCAGGATTCCTTTTTAGAGTAGCCTGAAAAAGAAAATAATGCATTTAATAGCCTGAAAAAATTTAAATTATACTATGTATTACATTTAGGCTTTATTTTTAAACCTACATCAGAATGCTCTGAAATTACCTGAGAGACACAATGGATAGGTGATGTCTCCCCAGACTTGGAATGAAGCTGGAATAACGTCAGGATTCCTTTTTAGAGTAGCCTGAAAAAGACAAAAATAAGCCTTTAACATCCTGAAAAAATGTCAATAGAGCTTGTACTTTTAAGCCCTTAATTTTAAAACCGTACATCAGAATGCTCTGAAATTACCTGAGAGACAAAGTGGATAGGTGATGTCTCCCCCAGACTTGGAATGAAGCTGGAATAACGTCAGGATTCCTTTTTAGAGTAGCCTGAAAAAGAGAAAATAATGCATTTAATAGCCTGAAAAAGATGTAAATTATACTATGTATTACATTTAGGCTTTATTTTTAAAGTCCTACATCAGAATGCTCTGAAATTACCTGAGAGACACACTGGATAGGTGATGTCTCCCCAAGACTTGGAATGAAGCTGGAATAACGTCAGGATTCCTTTTAGAGTAGCCTGAAAAGACAAAATAAGCCTTTAACATCCTGAAAAAATGTCAATAGAGCTTTACTTTTAAGCCCTTATTTTAAAACCGTACATCAGAATGCTCTGAAATTACCTGAGGACACAATGGATAGTGATGTCTCCCCCAGACTTGGAATGAAGCTGGAATAACGTCAGGATTCTTTTTAGAGTAGCCTGAAAAAGAGAAAATAATGCATTTAATAGCCTGAAAAAATTTCAATTATAGCTTTACTTTTAGCCTTAATTTTTAAAACTGTACATCAGAATGCTCTGAAATTACCTGAGAGACACAGTGGATAGGTGATGTCCCCCCAGACTTGGAATGAAGCTGGAATAACGTCAGGATTCCTTTTTAGAGTAGCCTGAAAAAGAGAAAATAATGCCTTTAATAGCCTGAAAAAGATTTCAATTATACTATGTATTTACATTGTAAGGCTTTATTTTTAAATCCTACATCAGAATGCTCTGAAATTACCTGAGAGACACCTGGATAGGTGATGTCTCCCCAGACTTGGAATGAAGCTGGAATAACGTCAGGATTCCTTTTTAGAGTAGCCTGAAAAAGAGAAAATAATGCCTTAACCGCCTGAAAAAACGTCAATATAGCTGTACTTTTAAGCCCTTAATTTAAAACTGTACATCAGAATGCTCTGAAATTACCTGAGAGACACAGTGGATAGGTGATGTCTCTCCCAGACTTGGAATGAAGCTGGAATAACGTCAGGATTCCTTTTTAGAGTAGCCTGAAAAAGAGAAAATAATGCATTTAATAGCCTGAAAAAGATTTAAATTATACTATGTATTATACATTGTAGGCTTTATTTTTAAAGTCCTACATCAGAATGCTCTGAAATTACCTGAGAGACACACTGGATAGGTGATGTCTCCCCAGACTTGGAATGAAGCTGGAATAACGTCAGGATTCCTTTTTAGAGTAGCCTGAAAAGAGAAAAATAAGCCTTTAACATCCTGAAAAAATGTCAATATAGCTGTACTTTTAAGCCTTAATTTTAAAACTGTACATCAGAATGCTCTGAAATTACCTGAAAGACACAGTGGATAGGTGATGTCTCCCCCAGACTTGGAATGAAGCTGGAATAACGTCAGGATTCCTTTTTAGAGTAGCCTGAAAAGAGAAAATAATGCCTTTAACCGCCTGAAAAAACGTACAATATTGCTGTACTTTTAAGCCCTTAATTTTAAACTGTACATCAGAATGCTCTGAAATTACCTGAGAGACACAGTGGATAGGTGATGTCTCCCCCAGACTTGGAATGAAGCTGGAATAACGTCAGGATTCCTTTTAGAGTAGCCTGAAAAAGAGAAATAATGCATTTATAGCCTGAAAAAGATTTAAATATACTATGTATTAGACATTGTAGCTTTATTTTTAAAGTCCTACATCAGAATGCTCTGAAATTACCTGAGAGACACACTGGATAGGTGATGTCCTCCCAGACTTGGAATGAAGCTGGAATAACGTCAGGATTCCTTTTTAGAGTAGCCTGAAAAAGAGAAAATAAGCCTTTAACAGCCTGAAAAAGATCAATATAGCTGTACTTTTAAGCCCTTATTTTAAACTGTACATCAGAATGCTCTGAAATTACCTGAAGACACATGGATAGGTGATGTCTCCCCCAGACTTGGAATGAAGCTGGAATAACGTCAGGATTCTTTTTAGAGTAGCCTGAAAAAGAGAAAATAATGCATTTAATAGCCTGAAAAAGATTTAAATTATACTATGTATTATACATTGTAGGCTTTATTTTTAAAGTCCTACATCAGAATGCTCTGAAATTACCTG